>NW_028189042.1:0-130205 GCF_054131305.1 Coturnix japonica | reverse complement strand
TAGGGCCGCTATGGGGGGATATGGGGTGTATATGGGGCCGCTATGGGGTCAGTGGGGGGATATGGGGGTATAGGGCCGCTATGGGGGGATATGGGGGGTATATGGGGTCAATAGGGGGATATATGGCCGCTATGGGGGGATATGGGGGGATATAGGGCCGCTATGGGGGGATATGGGGGGTATAGGGCCAATATGGGGGGATATGGGGCCAGTATGGGGGGATATGGGGGGTATATGGGGGGATATGGGGCCAATATGGGGGGATATGGGGGTATGGGGCCAATATGGGGGGATATGGGGGGATATGGGGGGATATGGGGGGTATAGGGCCGGTATGGGGCCAATATGGGGGGATATGGGGGGATATGGGGTCAGTGTGGGGGGATATGGGGGGTATAGGGCCAATATGGGGGGATATGGGGCCAATATGGGGGGATATGGGGGGTATAGGGCCGCTATGGGGGGATATGGGGGGTATAGGGCCAATATGGGGGGATATGGGGCCGGTATGGGGGATATGGGGGGATATAGGGCCAATATGGGGGGATATGGGGGTATAGGGCCAATATGGGGGGATATGGGGGGTATATGGGGTCAATATGGGGGGATATGGGGGGATATGGGGGGATATGGGGGGATATGGGGCCAATATGGGGGGATATGGGGGGCATAGGGCCAATATGGGGGGATATGGGGGGTATATGGGGTCAATAGGGGGATATATGGCCGCTATGGGGGGATATGGGGGGATATAGGGCCAATATGGGGGGATATGGGGGGTATATGGGGTCAATAGGGGGATATAGGGCCAATATGGGGGGATATGGGGGGATATAGGGCCAATATGGGGGATATGGGGGGATATAGGGCCAGTATGGGGGGATATGGGGGATATAGGGGGTCAGTGGGGACTATAGGGGTCAATGGGGGGATATAGGGCCGCTATGGGGGGATATGGGGGGATATGGGGGGTATAGGGCCGGTATGGGGTCAGTGGGGAGATATAGGGCCAGTATGGGGTCAGTGGGGACTATAGGGGGTCAGTGGGGACTATATGGGGTCAATGGGGGGATATAGGGCCGCTATGGGGGGATATGGGGGGATATGGGGGGATATAGGGCCGCTATGGGGTCAGTGGGGAGATATAGGGCCGCTATGGGGGGATATGGGGCCGGTATGGGGTCAGTCGGGGGATATAGGGTCGCTATGGGGGGATATGGGGGGATATGGGGGGCTATGGGGGGATACAGGGCCGGTATGAAAGGATATGGGGGGATATGAGGGGTATAGGGCCGCTATGGGGTCAGTGGGGGGATATGGGGGATATAGGGCCGCTATGGGAGGATATGGGG
The DNA here is from genome assembly GCF_054131305.1 of Coturnix japonica. Classification (NCBI taxonomy): domain Eukaryota; kingdom Metazoa; phylum Chordata; class Aves; order Galliformes; family Phasianidae; genus Coturnix; species Coturnix japonica. Next base: position 128,853 of record NW_028189042.1, on the reverse strand, counting down.
GATATAGGGCCGCTATGGGGGGATATGGGGGCATATAGGGCCGCTATGGGGGGATATGGGGGGATATAGGGCCGATATGGGGGGATATGGGGGGTATAGGGCCGCTATGGGGTCAGTGAGGGGATATAGGGCCACTATGGGGGATATGGGGGATATAGGGCCGCTATGGGGTTAATGGGGGCTATATGGGTCAATAGGGGGATATAGGGCCGCTATGGGGTCAGTGGGGACTATATGGGGTCAATGGGGGGATATAGGGCCGATATGGGGGGATATGGGGACTATATGGGGTCAATGGGGGATATAGGGCCGATATGGGGGGATATGGGGGATATAGGGCCGCTATGGGGTCAGTGGGGGGATATAGGGCCGCTATGGGGGATAGTGGGGGGATATGGGGGGCTATGGGGGGATATGGGGGATATAGGGCCGCTATGGGGGGATATGGGGGATATAGGGCCGCTATGGGGGATATGGGGGGATATGGGGTCAATATGGGGGGATATGGGGGGTATAGGGCCAATATGGGGGGATATGGGGGGTATATGGGGTCAGTGGGGGATATAGGGCCGCTATGGGGGGATATGGGGGGTATATGGGGTCAATAGGGGGATATAGGGCTGCTATGGGGGGATATGGGGCTGGTATGGGGTCAGTGGGGGGATATAGGGCCGCTATGGGGGGATATGGGGGGATATAGGGCCAATATGGGGGGATATGGGGGGTATATGGGGTCAATGGGGAGATATAGGGCCGCTATGGGGGCAATAGGGGGGATATAGGGCCAATATGGGGGGATATGGGGGGTATATGGGGTCAATAGGGGGATATAGGGCCGCTATGGGGGGATATGGGGGGATATAGGCCAATATAGGGGGATATGGGGCCGGTATGGGGTCAGTGGGGGGATATAGGGCCGCTATGGGGGGATATGGGGTCGGTATGGGGTCAGTGGGGGGATATAGGGCTGCTATGGGGGGATATGGGGCCGGTAATGGGGTCAGTGGGGGGATATAGGGCCGCTATGGGGGAATATGGGGGGATATGGGGGGCTATGGGGGGATATAGGGCCGGTATGAAAGGATATGGGGGGATATGGGGGGTATAGGGCCGCTACGGGGTCAGTGGGGGGATATGGGGGGTATAGGGCTGCTATGGGGGGATATGGGGGGTATAGGGCTGCTATGGGGTCAGTGGGGAGATATAGGGCCGCTATGGGGTCAGTGGGGGATATAGGGCGCTATGGGGTCAGTGGGAGGATATAGGGCTGCTATGGGGGGATATGGGGGGTATAGGGGGGGATATGGGGGGATATAGGGCCGCTATGGGGGGATATGGGGGGTATAGGGGGGATATGGGGGGATATAGGGCCGCTATGGGGGATATGGGGGATATAGGGCCGCTATGGGGCCAATATGGGGGATATGGGGGGTATAGGGGGGGATATGGGGGGATATAGGGCCGCTATGGGGGGATATGGGGGGTATAGGGGGGGATATGGGGGGATATAGGGCCGCTATGGGGGGATATGGGGGATATAGGGCCGCTATGGGGCCAATATGGGGGGATATGGGGGGTATAGGGGGGGATATGGGGGGATATAGGGCCGCTATGGGGGGATATGGGGGGTATAGGGGGGGATATGGGGGGATATAGGGCCGCTATGGGGGGATATGGGGGAATATAGGGCCGCTATGGGGCCAATATGGGGGGATATGGGGGGATATGGGGTCAGTGTGGGGGGATATGGGGGGTATATGGGGTCAATAGGGGATATGGGGCCAATATGGGGGGATATGGGGGATATAGGGCCGCTATGGGGGGATATGGGGGTATATGGGGTCAATAGGGGGATATAGGGCTGCTATGGGGGATATGGGGCTGGTATGGGGTCAGTGGGGGATATAGGGCCGCTATGGGGGGATATGGGGGGATATAGGGCCAATATGGGGGATATGGGGGGTATAGGGCCGCTATGGGGGGATATGGGGGGCTATGGGGGGATATAGGGCCGCTATGGGGGGATATGGGGGGATATGGGGGATATAGGGCCGCTATGGGGGAATATGGGGGATATAGGGCGCCTATGGGGGGATATGGGGGGTATAGGGCCGCTATGGGGGATATGGGGGGATATAGGGCCGCTATGGGGGGATATGGGGGGTATAGGGCTGCTATGGGTCAGTGGGGAGATATAGGGCCGCTATGGGGGGATATGGGGGGATATGGGGGGCTATGGGGAGATATGGGGGGTATAGGGCCAATATGGGGTCAGTGGGGGGATATAGAGCTGGTATGGGGTCAGTGGGGACTATATGGGGTCAATGGGGGATATAGGGCCGCTATGGGGGGATATGGGGGGATATGGGGGGTATAGGGCCGGTATGGGGTCAGTGGGGGGATATAGGGCCGGTATGGGGGGATATGGGGACTATATGGGGTCAGTGTGGGGATATAGGGCCGCTATGGGGTCAGTGGGGGGATATAGGGCCGCTATGGGGTCAGTGGGGAGATATGGGGCCGCTATGGGGTCAGTGGGGAGATATAGGGCCGCTATGGGGTCAGTGGGGGGATATAGGGCCGCTATGGGGGGATATGGGGGATATAGGGCCGCTATGGGGGGATATGGGGGGATATGGGGTCAATGGGGGGATATAGGGCCGCTATGGGGGGATATGGGGGATATAGGGCTGCTATGGGGTCAGTGGGGAGATATAGGGCCAGTATGGGGTCAGTGGGGACTATATGGGGTCAATGGGGGGATATAGGGCCGGTATGGGGTCAGTGGGGGGATATAGGGTCGCTATGGGGGGATATGGGGGGATATGGGGGGTATAGGGCCGCTATGGGGTCAGTGGGGGGATATAGGGCCGATATGGGGGGATATGGGGGATATAGGGCCGCTATGGGGGGATATGGGGGGATATAGGGCCGATATGGGGTCAGTGGGGGGATATAGGGCCTCTATGGGGTCAGTGGGGAGATATAGGGCCGCTATGGGGTCAGTGGGGACTGTATGGGGTCAATAAGGGGATATAGGGCCGCTATGGGGTCAGTGGGGGGATATAGGGCCGCTATGGGGGGATATGGGGGGTATAGGGCCGCTATGGGGGGATATGGGGGATATAGGGCCAATATGGGGCCAATATGGGGGGATATGGGTGGTATAGGGCCGCTATGGGGTCAGTGGGGAGATATAGGGCCGGTATGGGGGGACATGGGCGGTATAGGGCTGCTATGGGGGATATGGGGGATATAGGGCCGCTATGGGGTCAGTGGGGACTATATGGGGTCAATAAGGGGATATAGGACCGCTACGGGGTCAGTGGGGGGATATAGGGCCGCTATGGGGGGATATGGGGGATATAGGGCCGCTATGGGGTCAGTGGGGGGATATAGGGCCGCTATGGGGGGATATGGGGGGATATAGGGCCGCTATGGGGGGATATGGGGGGATATAGGGCCGCTATGGGGGTATATGGGGGATATAGGGCCGCTATGGGGGGATATGGGGGGATATAGGGCCGCTATGGGGTCAGTGGGGAGATATAGGGCCGCTATGGAGGGATATGGGGGATATAGGGCCGCTATGGAGGGATATGGGGGGATATAGGGCCGCTATGGGGGGATATGGGGGGTATAGGGCCGCTATGGGGTCAGTGGGGAGATACAGGGCCACTATGGGGGGATATGGGGGATATAGGGCCGCTATGGGGGGATATGGGGGGATATAGGGCTGCTATGGGGTCAGTGGGGAGATATAGGGCCGCTATGGAGGGATATGGGGGATATAGGGCCGCTATGGAGGGATATGGGGGGATATAGGGCCGCTATGGGGGGATATGGGGGGTACAGGGCCAATGTGGGGTCAGTGGGGGGATATAGGGCCAATATGGGGGGATATGGGGGGATATAGGGCCGCTATGGGGTCAATGGGGAGATATAGGACCGCTATGGGGTCAGTGGGGACATTATGGGGTCAATAGGGACAATATGGGGTCAGTGGGGACTATATGGGGTCAATGGGGGGATATAGGGCCGGTATGGGGTCAATGGGGTCAATGGGGACTATATGGGGTCAATGGGGCCAATATGGGGTCAATGGGGGGATATAGGGCCGATATGGGGTCAGTGGGGGGATATAGGGCCAGTATGGGGACTATATGGGGTCAGTAGGGGATCAATGGGGACAATATGGGGTCAATGGGGACTATATGGGGTCAATAGGGACTATATGGGGTCAGTGGGGACTATATGGGGTCAATAGGGACTATATGGGGTCAGTGGGGACTATATGGGGTCAATAGGGACTATATGGGGTCAGTGGGGAATATATGGGGTCAGTGGGGGCTATATGGGGTCAGTAGGGACAATATGGGGTCAGTGGGGACATAATGGGGTCAGTGGGGACTATATGGGGTCAGTGGGGGCTATATGGGGTCAATAGGGACTATATGGGGTCAGTGGGGGCTATATGGGGTCAGTGGGGGCTATATGGGGTCAGTGGGGACAATAGGGGGTCAATGGGGACTATATGGGGTCAATGGGGAGATATAGGGCCGGTATGGGGTCAGTGGGGAGATATAGGGCCGGTATGGGGTCAGTGGGGACTATATGGGGTCAGTGGGGAGATATAGGGCCGGTATGGGGTCAGTGGGGACTATATGGGGTCAGTGGGGACAATAGGGGGTCAATGGGGACAATAGGGGGTCAATGGGGACTATATGGGGTCAATGGGGAGATATAGGGCCGCTATGGGGTCAGTGGGGACTATATGGGGGATATAGGGGCTATAGGGTGGTACAGGAGGGATATGGGGGGCTATGGGGCGGGATATGGGGGGATATGGGGGGTATGGGGGGATATGGGGGGATACAGGGGGAATATGGGGGCTATAGGGGGGGATATGGGGGGATTATAGGGACTATAAAGGGGTACAGGGGGGATATGGGGGATATGGGGGGATATGGGGGACTATAGGGGGTATGGGGGAGGTATGGGGACAATATGGGTCCATCTATGGGTCGATCTATGGGGCCGTCTATGGGGCCATCTATGGGGCCATCTATGGGGCCCATATGGGTCCATCTATGGGTCCATCTATGGGGCACCCATGGGTCCATCAATGGGTCCATCTATGGGGTCCATATGGGTCCATCTATGGGGCCCATATGGATCCCATCTATGGGTCCATCTATGGGTCCATCTATGGGGCCCATATGGATCCCATATAGGTCCATCTATGGGTCCATCTATGGGTCCATCTATGGGTCCCATATGGATCCCATATAGGTCCATCTATGGGTCCATCTATGGGTCCATCTATGGGTCCCATATGGATCCCATATAGGTCCATCTATGGGTCCATCTATGGGTCCATCTATGGGTCCCATATGGATCCCATATAGGTCCATCTATGGGTCCATCTATGGGTCCATCTATGGGTCCCATATGGATCCCATATAGGTCCATCTATGGGTCCATCTATGGGTCCATCTATGGGTCCATCTATGGGTCCCATATGGATCCCATATAGGTCCATCTATGGGTCCATCTATGGGACACCCATGGGTCCATCAATGGGTCTATCTATGGGGTCCATATGGGTCCATCTATGGGTCCATCTATGGGTCCCATATGGGTCGATCTATGGGTCCATCTATGGGGCCCATATGGGTCCATCTATGGGTCCCATATGGGTCGATCTATGGGTCCATCTATTGGTCCATCTGTGGGTCCATCTATGGGGCCCATATGGGTCCATCTATGGGTCCATCTATGGGTCCATCTATGGGGTCCATATGGGTCGATCTATGGGGCACCCATATGTCCCATATGGGTCCATCTATGGGTCCCATATGGATCCATCTATGGGTCCATCTATGGGTCCATCTATGGGTCCATATGGGTCGATCTATGGGTCCATCAATGGGTCTATCTATGGGGTCCATATGGGTCCATCTATGGGGTCCATATGGGTCCATCTATGGGGTCCATATGGGTCCATCTATGGGTCCATCTATGGGGCCCATATGGGTCCATCTATGGGTCCATCTATGGGTCCATCAATGGGTCTATCTATGGGGTCCATATGGGTCCATCTATGGGTCCATATGGGTCGATCTATGGGTCCATCAATGGGGCCCATATGGGTCGATCTGTGGGTCCCATGGGTCCAACTATGGGTCCATCAATGGGGCCCATATGGGTCCATCTATGGGGCACCCATGGGTCCATCAATGGGTCTATCTATGGGGTCCATATGGGTCCATCTATGGGGCACCCATGGGTCCATCAATGGGTCTATCTATGGGGTCCATATGGGTCCATCTATGGGTCCCATGGGTCCATCTATGGGTCCATCTATGGGGCCTATATGGGTCAATCTATGGGTCGATCTATGGGGCACCCATATGTCCCATATGGGTCCATCTATGGGTCCATCTATGGGTCCATCTATGGGGTCCATATGGGTCCATCTATGGGTCCATCTATGGGTCCATCTATGGGTCCCATATGGATCCCATATGGGTCGATCTATGGGTCCATCTATGGGTCCATCTATGGGTCCCATATGGATCCCATATGGGTCGATCTATGGGTCCATCTATGGGGCACCCATGGGTCCATCAATGGGTCCATCTATGGGGTCAATATGGGTCCATCTATGGGTCGATCTATGGGGCACCCATGGGTCCATCAATGGGTCTATCTATGGGGTCCATATGGGTCCATCTATGGGGTCCATATGGGTCCATCTATGGGTCCATCTATGGGTCCATCTATGGGTCCATATGGGTCCATCTATGGGTCCATCAATGGATCCATCTATGGGGTCCATCTATGGGTCCATCTATGGGGCACCCATGGGTTCATCAATGGGTCTATCTATGGGGTCCATATGGGTCCATCTATAGGGTCCATATAGGTCGATCTATGGGTCCATCTATGGGTCCATATGGGTCGATCTATGGGTCCATCAATGGGGCCCATATGGGTCGATCTGTGGGTCCCATGGGTCCAACTATGGGTCCATCTATGGGGCCTATATGGGTCAATCTATGGGTCCATCAATGGGGCCCATATGGGTCCATCTATGGGTCCCATATGGATCCCATATGGGTCCATCTATGGGTCCATCTATGGGTCCATCTATGGGTCAATCTATGGGTCCATCTATGGGTCAATCTATGGGTCCATCTATGGGGCCCATATGGGTCCATCTATGGGTCCATCTATGGGGCCCATATGGGTCCATCTATGGGTCCATATATGGGTCCATCAATGGGTCCATCTATGGGTCCATCTATGGGTCCCATATGGATCCCATATAGGTCCATCTATGGGTCCATCTATGGGGCACCCATGGGTCCATCAATGGGTCTATCTATGGGGTCCATATGGATCCATCTATGGGTCCATCTATGGGTCCATCTATGGGTCCATCTATGGGTCCATCTATGGGGCACCTGTGGGTCCCATATGGATCCCATATGGGTCCATCTATGGGTCCATCTATGGGTCCCATATGGGTCCATCTATGGGTCCATCTATGGGTCCATCTATGGGTCCATCAATGGATCCATCTATGGGTCTATGTATGGGGCCCATATGGGTCCATCTATGGGTCCATCTATGGGTCCCATATGGGTCGATCTATGGGTCCATCTATGGGGCCCATATGGGTCCATCTATGGGTCCCATATGGGTCGATCTATGGGTCCATCTATTGGTCCATCTGTGGGTCCATCTATGGGGCCCATATGGGTCCATCTATGGGTCCATCTATGGGTCCATCTATGGGGTCCATATGGGTCGATCTATGGGGCACCCATATGTCCCATATGGGTCCATCTATGGGTCCCATATGGATCCATCTATGGGTCCATCTATGGGTCCATCTATGGGTCCATATGGGTCGATCTATGGGTCCATCAATGGGTCTATCTATGGGGTCCATATGGGTCCATCTATGGGGTCCATATGGGTCCATCTATGGGGTCCATATGGGTCCATCTATGGGTCCATCTATGGGGCCCATATGGGTCCATCTATGGGTCCATCTATGGGTCCATCAATGGGTCTATCTATGGGGTCCATATGGGTCCATCTATGGGTCCATATGGGTCGATCTATGGGTCCATCAATGGGGCCCATATGGGTCGATCTGTGGGTCCCATGGGTCCAACTATGGGTCCATCAATGGGGCCCATATGGGTCCATCTATGGGGCACCCATGGGTCCATCAATGGGTCTATCTATGGGGTCCATATGGGTCCATCTATGGGGCACCCATGGGTCCATCAATGGGTCTATCTATGGGGTCCATATGGGTCCATCTATGGGTCCCATGGGTCCATCTATGGGTCCATCTATGGGGCCTATATGGGTCAATCTATGGGTCGATCTATGGGGCACCCATATGTCCCATATGGGTCCATCTATGGGTCCATCTATGGGTCCATCTATGGGGTCCATATGGGTCCATCTATGGGTCCATCTATGGGTCCATCTATGGGTCCCATATGGATCCCATATGGGTCGATCTATGGGTCCATCTATGGGTCCATCTATGGGTCCCATATGGATCCCATATGGGTCGATCTATGGGTCCATCTATGGGGCACCCATGGGTCCATCAATGGGTCCATCTATGGGGTCAATATGGGTCCATCTATGGGTCGATCTATGGGGCACCCATGGGTCCATCAATGGGTCTATCTATGGGGTCCATATGGGTCCATCTATGGGGTCCATATGGGTCCATCTATGGGTCCATCTATGGGTCCATCTATGGGTCCATATGGGTCCATCTATGGGTCCATCAATGGATCCATCTATGGGGTCCATCTATGGGTCCATCTATGGGGCACCCATGGGTTCATCAATGGGTCTATCTATGGGGTCCATATGGGTCCATCTATAGGGTCCATATAGGTCGATCTATGGGTCCATCTATGGGTCCATATGGGTCGATCTATGGGTCCATCAATGGGGCCCATATGGGTCGATCTGTGGGTCCCATGGGTCCAACTATGGGTCCATCTATGGGGCCTATATGGGTCAATCTATGGGTCCATCAATGGGGCCCATATGGGTCCATCTATGGGTCCCATATGGATCCCATATGGGTCCATCTATGGGTCCATCTATGGGTCCATCTATGGGTCAATCTATGGGTCCATCTATGGGTCAATCTATGGGTCCATCTATGGGGCCCATATGGGTCCATCTATGGGTCCATCTATGGGGCCCATATGGGTCCATCTATGGGTCCATATATGGGTCCATCAATGGGTCCATCTATGGGTCCATCTATGGGTCCCATATGGATCCCATATAGGTCCATCTATGGGTCCATCTATGGGGCACCCATGGGTCCATCAATGGGTCTATCTATGGGGTCCATATGGATCCATCTATGGGTCCATCTATGGGTCCATCTATGGGTCCATCTATGGGTCCATCTATGGGGCACCTGTGGGTCCCATATGGATCCCATATGGGTCCATCTATGGGTCCATCTATGGGTCCCATATGGGTCCATCTATGGGTCCATCTATGGGTCCATCTATGGGTCCATCAATGGATCCATCTATGGGTCTATGTATGGGGCCCATATGGGTCCATCTATGGGTCCATCTATGGGGCCCATATGGGTCGATCTATGGGGCACCCATATGTCCCATATGGGTCCATCAATGGGTCCCATATGGGTCCATCAATGGGGTCCATATGGGTCCATCTATGGGTCGATCTATGGGTCCCATGGGTCGATCTATGGGTCCATGTGTGGGTCCCCCCGCCCCATAGATACGGGTTCCTGCTGGACCAGGCCTTGAGACTATAGGGGGATCTATGGGGCCATCAATGGGTCCATCTATGGGTCCATCTATGGGTCCAACAATGGGGCCCATATGGGTCCATCTATGAGTCCATCTATGGGGCCATCAATGGGTCGATCTATGGGTCCATCTATGGGTCCATCTATGGGGCCCATATGGGTCCATCTATGGGTCCATCTATGAGTCCATCTATGGGTCCATCTATGGGTCCATCTATGGGTCAATCTATGGGTCCATCTATGGGGCCCATATGGGTCGATCTATGGGTCCATCTATGGGTCCATCTATGGGTCCATCTATGGGTCCATCTATGGGTCCATTTATGGGGTCGATCTATGGGGCACACATGGGTCCATATGGGTCGATCTATGGGTCCATCAATGGGTCCATCTATGGGGTCCATATGGGTCCATCTATGGGTCCATATGGGTCGATCTATGGGTCCATCAATGGGGCCCATATGGGTCGATCTGTGGGTCCCATGGGTCCATCTATGGGTCCATCTATGGGGCCTATATGGGTCAATCTATGGGTCCATCTATGGGGCCCATATGGGTCCATCTATGGGTCCATCTATGGGTCAATCTATGGGTCCATCTATGGGGCCCATATGGGTCGATCTATGGGTCCATCTATGGGTCCATCTATGGGGTCCATCTATGGGTCCATATGGGTCGATCTATGGGTCCATCAATGGGGCCCATATGGGTCGATCTATGGGTCCATCTATGGGTCCCATGGGTCGATCTATGGGGCACCCATGGGTCCATATGGGTCCATCTATGGGGCCCATATGGATCCCATATAGGTCCATCTATGGGTCCATCTATGGGGCACCCATGGGTCCATCAATGGGTCCATCAATGAGTCCATCTATGGGTCCATCTATGGGTCCATCTATGGGTCAATCTATGGGTCCATCTATGGGGCCCATATGGGTCGATCTATGGGTCCATCTATGGGTCCATCTATGGGTCCATCTATGGGTCCCATATGGGTCCATGTGTGGGTCCCCCCGCCCCATAGATACGGGTTCCTGCTGGACCAGGCCCTGATCATCTGTAAGCGCCGCGGGGACAATTACGAGACCAAGGACGTGGTGGAACTTCAGCACCACCAGGTGCGGGACAGCGACAGCGGAGCCAAGGACGGAAAGAAGGTCCCACATCCAACCCCATAGAGACCGACCCCATAGAGACCGACCCCATAACCTGCCCCATAACCTGCCCCATAACCTGCCCCATAACCACCCCTATAACCCCATAGAGACCCCATCCCATAACCTGCCCCATAACCTGCCCCATAACCTGCCCTATAACCTGCCCCATAACCACCCCTATAACCCCATAACCTGCCCCATAACCTGCCCCATAACCTGCCCCATAACCTGCCCCATAACCCCATAACCCCATAGAGACCCCACCCCATAACCCCATATTAACCCCATAACCTGCCCCATAACCACCCCTATAACCCCATATTAATCCCATAACCTGCCCCATAACCTGCCCCATAACCTGCCCCATAACCACCCCTATAACCCCATAGAGACCGACCCTATAACCTGCCCCATAACCTGCCCCATAACCTGCCCCATAACCTGCCCCATAACCACCCCTATAACCCCATAACCTGCCCTATAACCTGCCCCATAACCTGCCCCATAACCTGCCCCATAACCTGCCCCATAACCTGCCCTATAACCCCATAACCTGCCCTATAACCTGCCCCATAACCTGCCCCATAACCTGCCCCATAACCAACCCTATAACCCCATAGAGACCCCACCCCATAACCCCATAACCCCATAACCTGCCCCATAACCACCCTTATAACCCCATAACCCCATAGAGACCCCACCCCATAACCCCATAACCCCATAGAGACCCCACCCCATAACCACCCCTATAACCCCATAACCTGCCCTATAACCCCATAGAGACCCCACCCCATAACCCCATATTAACCCCATAACCTGCCCCATAACCTGCCCCATAACCTGCCCCATAACCACCCCTATAACCCCATAACCTGCCCTATAACCCCATAACCTGCCCTATAACCCCATAGAGACCCCACCCCATAACCTGCCCCATAACCTGCCCCATAACCTGCCCCATAACCACCCCTATAACCTGCCCCATAACCACCCCTATAACCCCATAACCCCATAGAGAACCCCACCCTATAACCCTATAACCCCATAGAGACCCCACCCCATAACCTGCCCCATAACCTGCCCCATAACCTGCCCCATAACCCCATAACCCCATAGAGACCCCACCCCATAACCTGCCCCATAACCTGCCCCATAACCTGCCCCATAACCACCCCTATAACCCCATAACTTGCCCCATAACCTGCCCCATAACCTGCCCCATAACCACCCCTATAACCCCATAACCTGCCCCGTAACCACCCCTATAACCCCATAGAGACCCCACCCCATAACCTGCCCCATAACCTGCCCCATAACCCCATAACCTGCCCCATAACCTGCCCCATAACCTGCCCCATAACCTGCCCCATAACCACCCCTATAACCCCATAGAGACCCCACCCTATAACCTGCCCCATAACCTGCCCCATAACCCCATAACCCCATAGAGACCCGACCCTATAACCTGCCCCATAACCTGCCCCATAACCTGCCCCATAACCCCATATTAACCCCATAACCTGCCCCATAACCTGCCCCATAACCACCCCTATAACCACCCCTATAACCCCATAGAGACCGACCCTATAACCTGCCCCATAACCTGCCCCATAACCTGCCCCATAACCACCCCTATAACCCCATAACCCCATAGAGAACCCCACCCTATAACCCTATAACCCCATAGAGACCCCACCCTATAACCTGCCCCATAACCTGCCCCATAACCTGCCCCATAACCACCCCTATAACCCCATATTAACCCCATAACCTGCCCCATAACCTGCCCCATAACCTGCCCCATAACCTGCCCTATAACCCCATAACCCCATAACCTGCCCCATAACCTGCCCTATAACCCTATAGAGACCCCCACCCCATAACCTGCCCTATAACCCCATAACCTGCCCTATAACCCCATAACCCCATAGAGAACCCCACCCTATAACCCCATATTAACCCCATAACCCCATAGAGACCCCCACCCCATAACCTGCCCTATAACCCCATAGAGAACCCCACCCCATAACCCCATAACCACCCCTATAACCCCATATTGGACCCCATAACCCCATAACCTGCCCTATAACCCCATAACCCCATAGAGAACCCCACCCCATAACCTGCCCCATAACCCCATAGAAGACCCCACCCCATAACCACCCCTATAACCCCATAGAGAACCCCACCCCATAACCTGCCCTATAACCCCATAACCCCATAGAGAACCCCACCCTATAACCTGCCCTATAACCCCACTCCATAACCTCATAGAGAACCCCACCCTATAACCTGCTCTATATCCCCATAACCCCATATCCACCCCATAACCCCATAACCCCATATTGGATCCTATAACCCCATAACCCTATATCCACCCCACAACCCCATAACCCCATATCCACCCCATAACCCCATAACCCCATAACCCCATAACCCCATATCCACCCCATAACCCCATAACCCCATAACCACCCCATAACCCCATAACCCCATAACCCCATATCCACCCCATAACCCCATAACCCCATAACCCCATAACCACCCCATAACCCCATAACCCCATAACCCCATACCCACCCCATAACCCCATAACCCCATAACCCCATATCCACCCCATAACGCCATAACCCCATAACCCCATAACCCCATAACCCCATATCCACCCCATAACCCCATATAACCCCATAACCCCATAACCCCATAACCCCATATAACCCCATAACCCCATATCCACCCCATAACCCCATATAACCCCATAACCCCATAACCCCATATCCACCCCATAACCCCATATAACCCCATAACCCCATAACCCCATAACCCCATAACCCCATATAACCCCATAACCCCATATCCACCCCATAACCCCATAACCTGCCCTATAACCCCATAACCCCATATCCACCCCATAACCCCATAACCCCATAACCCCATAACCCCATAACCCCATATCCACCCCATAACCCCATAACCCCATAACCCCATATCCACCCCATAACCCCACAACCCCATATCCACCCCATAACCCCATATCCACCCCATAACCCCATATCCACCCCATAACCCCATAACCCCATATCCACCCCATAACCCCATATCCACCCCATAACCCCATAACCCCATAACCCCATAACCCCATATCCACCCCATAACCCCATAACCCCATAACCCCATAACCCCATATCCACCCCATATCCACCCCATAACCCCATAACCCCATAACCCCATAGACCCCATAACCCCATAACCCCATATCCACCCCACAACCCCATAACCCCATAACCCCATAACCCCATAACCCCATATCCACCCCATAACCCCATAACCCCATAACCTGCCCTATAACCCCATAACCCCATAACCCCATAACCCCATATCCACCCCATAACCCCATAACCCCATAACCCCATAACCCCATATAACCCCATATAACCCCATAACCCCATAACCCCATAACCCCATATAACCCCATAACCCCATAACCCCATATAACCCCATAACCCCATAGACCCCATAACCCCATAACCCCATAACCCCATAGACCCCATAACCCCATAACCCCATATCCACCCCATAACCCCATAACCCCATAACCCCATAACCTGCCCTATAACCCCATAACCCCATAACCCCATAACCCCATAACCCCATAACCCCATAACCCCACAACCCCATAACCCCATATAACCCCATATAACCCCATATAACCCCATATAACCCCATAACCCCATATAACCCCATAACCCCATAACCCCATATAACCCCATAACCCCATATAACCCCATAACCCCATAACCCCATATAACCCCATAACCCCATATAACCCCATAACCCCATAACCCCATATAACCCCATAACCCCATATAACCCCATAACCCCATAACCCCATATAACCCCATAACCCCATAACCCCATATAACCCCATAACCCCATATAACCCCATAACCCCATAACCCCATATAACCCCATAACCCCATAACCCCATATAACCCCATAACCCCATATAACCCCATAACCCCATATAACCCCATATAACCCCATATAACCCCATAACCCCATATAACCCCATAACCCCATAACCCCATAACCCCATAACCCCATATAACCCCATAACCCCATAACCCCTATAAACCCCATAACCCCATACCCCATAACCCCATAACCCCATATCCACCCCATAACCCCATAACCCCTATAAACCCCATAACCCCATACCCCATAACCCCATAACCCCATATCCACCCCATAACCCCATAACCCCATAACCCCATAACCCCATAACCCCACAACCCCATAACCCCATAACCCCATAACCCCATAACCCCATATCCACCCCATAACCCCATAACCCCATAACCTGCCCTATAACCCCATATCCCCATAACCCCATAACCCCATAACCCCATATCCACCCCATAACCCCATAACCCCATAACCCCATAACCCCATAACCCCATAACCCCATAACCCCATAACCCCATAGACCCCATAACCCCATAACCCCATATCCACCCCATAACCCCATAACCCCATAACCCCATAACCTGCCCTATAACCCCATAACCCCATAACCCCATAACCCCATAACCCCATAACCCCATAACCCCATATCCACCCCATAACCCCATAACCCCATAACCCCACAACCCCATAACCCCATATAACCCCATATAACCCCATATAACCCCATATAACCCCATAACCCCATATAACCCCATAACCCCATAACCCCATATAACCCCATAACCCCATATAACCCCATAACCCCATAACCCCATATAACCCCATAACCCCATATAACCCCATAACCCCATAACCCCATATAACCCCATAACCCCATATAACCCCATAACCCCATAACCCCATATAACCCCATAACCCCATATAACCCCATAACCCCATAACCCCATATAACCCCATAACCCCATAACCCCATATAACCCCATAACCCCATATAACCCCATAACCCCATAACCCCATATAACCCCATAACCCCATATAACCCCATAACCCCATAACCCCATATAACCCCATAACCCCATATAACCCCATAACCCCATAACCCCATATAACCCCATAACCCCATATAACCCCATAACCCCATAACCCCATATAACCCCATAACCCCATAACCCCATATAACCCCATAACCCCATATAACCCCATAACCCCATAACCCCATATAACCCCATAACCCCATAACCCCATATAACCCCATAACCCCATATAACCCCATAACCCCATATAACCCCATATAACCCCATATAACCCCATAACCCCATATAACCCCATAACCCCATAACCCCATAACCCCATAACCCCATATAACCCCATAACCCCATAACCCCTATAAACCCCATAACCCCATACCCCATAACCCCATAACCCCATATCCACCCCATAACCCCATAACCCCATAACCCCATAACCCCATATCCACCCCATAACCCCATAACCCCATATAACCCCATAACCCCATAACCCCATATAACCCCATATAACCCCATATAACCCCATAGTGGTCCCACACATTACTGCTGGTTCCCAATGGCGGCCTTCAGGGCTACGAGCTGCACTTCAAGACCCGCGACATCAAGAACAAATGGCTGGAGCAGTTTGAGATGGCGCTGTATGGAAACCCCATAGATCTTATGGGGTTATGGGGTTATGGGGTTATGGGGTCTCTATGGGGGTATGGGGTATATGGGGTCTATGCGGTATATGGGGTTTGGGTGACTCTATATGGGGTCTATGGGGTCTATGGGGTTGGATGTGGCTGGAGCAGTTTGAGATGGCGCTGTATGGAAACCCCATAGATCTTATGGGGTTATGGGGTTTATAGGGTCTGTGGGGTTATGGGGTTATGGGGTTATGGGGTTATGGGGTATATGGGGTCTATGGGGTCTGTGGGGTCTGTGGGGTCTGTGGGGTCTGTGGGGTATATGGGGTCTATGGGGTCTATGGGGTTGGATGTGGCTGGAGCAGTTTGAGATGGCGCTGTAGGGCACCCTATAGATTTATTCTATAGGGTTATATAGGGTTATATAGGGGATATGGGGTTATTATGGGGTTATGGGGTTTATAGGGTATATGGGGTCTGTGGGGGCTATGGGGTATATGGGATATATGGGGTATATGGGGTATATGGGGGCTAAGGGGTATATGGGGTATATGGGGTATATGGGGTTGTGGGGTGGATATGGGGTTATGGGGTGGATATGGGGTATATGGGGTTATGGGGTTATGGGGTGGATATGGGGTTATGGGGTTATGGGGTTATGGGGTTATGGGGTGGATATGGGGTTATGGGGTTATGGGGGTTATGGGGTTGTGGGGTTATGGGGTTATGGGGTTATGGGGTTATGGGGTTGTGGGGTTATGGGGTGGATATGGGGTTATGGGGTTATGGGGGTTATGGGGTTGTGGGGTTATGGGGTTATGGGGTTGTGGGGTTATGGGGTGGATATGGGGTTATGGGGTTATGGGGGTTATGGGGTTGTGGGGTTATGGGGTTATGGGGTTATGGGGTTATGGGGTTATGGGGTTGTGGGGTTATGGGGAGGATATGGGGTTATGGGGAGGATATGGGGTTATGGGGTTATGGGGTGGATATGGGGTTATGGGGTTATGGGGTTATGGGGTTAATATGGGGTTATGGGGTTATGGGGTTTATAGGGGATATGGGGTGGATATGGAGTTATGGGGTGGATATGGGGTTATGGGGTTATGGGGTTATGGGGTTATGGGGTTATGGGGTTATGGGGTTATGGGGTATGGGGTTATGGGGTTATGGGGTATGGGGTTATGGGGTTATGGGGTGGATATGGGGTTATGGGGTTATGGGGTTATGGGGTTATGGGGTTATGGGGTTATGGGGTTATGGGGTTGTGGGGTGGATATGGGGTTATGGGGTGGATATGGGGTGGATATGGGGTTATGGGGTGGTGGGGTGGATATGGGGTTATGGGGTTATGGGGTGGATATGGGGTTATGGGGTTGTGGGGTGGATATGGGGTTATGGGGTGGATATGGGGTTATGGGGTTATGGGGTTTATGGGGTATATGGGGGCTATGGGGTCTATGGGGTCTATGGGGTCTATGGGGGCTATGGGGTATATGGGGTCTATGGGGGCTATGGGGACTATGGGGTCTATGGGGTCTATGGGGTTTGGGTGACCCTATATGGGGGCTATGGGGTTTATGGGGTTTGGGTGACCCTATATGGGGGCTATGGGAGCTATGGGGTCTATGGGGGCTATGGGAGCTATGGGCTCTATGGGGTCTGTGGGGTCTATGGGGTCTGTAGGGCCTATGGGGTCTATGGGGTCTATGGGGTCTATGGGTTGGATATGGGGTTATGGGGTTATGGGGTCTGTGGGGTATATGGGGTCTGTGGGGTCTATGGGGGTGTATGGGGTCTGTGGGGTTTATAGGGTCTATGGGGGTCTATGGGTTCTATGGGGTATATGGGGTCTGTGGGGTCTATGGGGGCTATGGGGTTTGGGTGACCCTATATGGGGCCTATGGGGTCTATGGGGTTGGATGTGGCTGGAGCAGTTCGAGATGGCGCTGTAGGGAAACCCCATAGATGTTATGGGGTTATGGGGTTATGGGGTCTGTGGGGTCTGTGGGGTCTGTGGGGTCTATGGGGGTATATGGGAGCTATGGGGTCTATGGGGTCTATGGGAGCTATGGGGTCTATGGGGGTTGGGTGACCCTATATGGGGAGCTATGGGGTCTATGGGGGCTATGGGGTCTATGGGGTTTGGGTGACCCTATATGGGGGCTATGGGATCTGTGGGGTCTATGGGGTTATGGAGTTTATAGGGTATATGGGGTCTATGGGGTATATGGGGTCTATGGGGTCTATGGGGTTTATAGGGTATATGGGGTCTGTGGGGTATATGGAGTCTATGGGGTTGGATGTGACTGGAGCAGTTCGAGATGGCGCTGTAGGGAAACCCCATAGATGTTATGGGGTTATGGGGGCTATGGGGTATATGGGGTGGATATGGGGTTATGGGGTTATGAGGTTAATATGGGGTTATGGGGTTATGGGGTTATGGGGTTATGGGGTGGATATGGGGTTATGGGGTTATGGGATTAATATGGGGTTATGGGGTTATGGGGTTTATAGGGGATATGGAGTTATGGGGTCTGAGGGGTCTGTGGGGTGTATGGGGTATATGGGGTATATGGGATATATGGGGTCTATGGGGTCTATGGGCTCTATGGGGTTATTATGGGGTCATTATGGGCTCTATAGGGCTCTATAGGGCTCTATGTTGTCTATGGGGTGTGTGCTGTGCCCCCGCAGCTCCAACGTGTTTCCCGCACACGCTCAGTCGGACGGACACGACTTCGCCATGTGCTCATTCGAGGAGACCACGACATGCAGGGCCTGTACCATGCTATTGAGGTGGGTATAGGGGATATAGGGTTATATAGGGTTATTATGGGGTCATATAGGGGATATAGGGTCATATAGGGTTATTATGGGGTTATGGGTTACTGCAGGGCCTGTACCATGCTATTGAGGTGGGATATAGGGGATATAGGGGATATGGGGTTATATAGGGTCATATAGGGGATATAGGGTATGGGGAGACCACAACCTGCAGGGCCTGTACCACGTTAATGAGGTGGGACATATAGGGTTATATGGGGTTATATAGGGTTATTATGGGGTCATATAGGGTTATATAGGGGATATAGGGTCATATAGGGTTATTATGGGGTTATTATGGGGTCATATAGGGTTATATGGGGTTATATGGGGTTATATGGGGTTATATGGGGTTATATGGGGTTATATAGGGTTATTATGGGGTCATATTGGGTTATTATAGGGTTATATGGGGTTATATGGGGTTATATGGGGTTATATGGGGTTATATGGGGTTATATGGGGTTATTATGGGGTTATATAGGGTTATTATGGGGTTATATAGGGTTATTATGGGGTTATATAGGGTTATTATGGGGTTATATGGGGTTATATGGGGTTATAGGGTTATATGGGGTTATATGGGGTTATATGGGGTTATATAGGGTTATTATGGGGTTATATAGGGTTATTATGGGGTTATTATGGGGTTATGGGGTTATTATGGGGTTATATGGGGTTATGGGGTTATATAGGGTTATATGGGGTTATATGGGGTTATATAGGGTTATAGGGTTATATGGGGTTATATGGGGTTATATGGGGTTATATGGGGTTATATGGGGTTATATGGGGGATATATGGGGTTATATGGGGTTATATGGGGTTATATGGGGTTATATGGGGTTATATGGGGTTATATGGGGTTATATAGGGGATATATGGGGTTATATGGGGTTATATGGGGGATATATGGGGTTATATGGGGTTATATGGGGTTATATGGGGTTATATGGGGTTATTATGGGGTTATATGGGGTTATATAGGGTTATATGGGGTTATATGGGGTTATAGGGTTATATGGGGTTATATGGGGTTATATGGGGTTATGGGGTTATATGGGGTTATATGGGGTTATTATGGGGTTATATGGGGTTATAGGGTTATATAGGGTCATATGGGGTCATATAGGGTCATATAGGGTTATTATGGGGTTATGGGTTACTGTAGGGCCTGTACCATGCTAATGAGGTGGGATATGGGGTTATATAGGGGACATAGGGTCATATAGGGTTATAGGGTTATTATGGGGCCTGTACAATGCTATTGAGGTGGGACATATAGGGTTATATGGGGTTATATGGGGTTATATGGGGGATATAGGGTCATATAGGGGATATAGGGTTATAGGGTTATAGGGTTATATATAGGGTTATATAGGGTTATATAGGGTTATAGGGTATGGGGAAACAATGACCTGCAGGGCCTGTGCCATGTTATTGAGGTGGGTATGGGGTTATATGGGGTTATGGGGTTATAGGGTTATATAGGGTTATATGGGGTTATTATGGGGTTATATAGGGTTATATGGGGTTATATGGGGGATATAGGGGATATAGGGTATGGGGAAACAATGACCTGCAGGGCCTGTACCATGCTAATGAGGTGGGGTATATGGGGTTATATGGGGTTATAGGGTTATATAGGGGATATAGGGTTATATAGGGGATATAGGGTTATATAGGGGATATAGGGTTATATAGGGGATATGGGGTTATTGTTATGGGGTTATGGGATTATGGGGCTTTGGGGTGGGGGGATATAAGGGGTATGGGGTTATGGGGTTATTATGGGGTTATAGGGTTATTATGGGGTTATATAGGGTTATTATGGGGTTATTATGGGGTTATGGGTTACTGTAGGGCCTGTGCCATGCTAATGAGGTGGGATATATGGGGTTATATGGGGTTATATAGGGGATATAGGGTTATTATGGGGTTATATAGGGGATATAGGGTCATATAGGGTTATTATGGGGTTATGGGGTTATGGGGTTATAGGGGATATAGGGTTATAGGGGATATAGGGTATGGGGAGACCACAACGTGCAGGGCCTGTACCATGCTATTGAGGTGGGGTATAGGGTTATATGGGGTTATATAGGGGATATAGGGTCATATAGGGTTATATAGGGGATACAGGGTCATATAGGGTTATATAGGGGATACAGGGTCATATAGGGTTATATAGGGGATATAGGGTCATATAGGGTTATATAGGGGATATAGGGTCATATAGGGTTATATAGGGGATACAGGGTCATATAGGGTTATTATGGGGTTATGGGGTTATTATGGGGTTATGGGTTACTGCAGGGCCTGTACCATGCTAATGAGGTGGGATATATAGGGTTATATGGGGGATATAGGGTTATAGGGTCATATAGGGTCATATAGGGTTATTATGGGGTTATGGGGTTATTATGGGGTTATTATGGGGTTATTATGGGGTTATGGGTTACTGCAGGGCCTCTGCCATGCTAATGAGGTGGGATATAGGGTTATATAGGGTTATATAGGGGATATATGGGGTCATATAGGGTTATATAGGGGATATATGGGGTTATATAGGGTTATATAGGGTCATATAGGGTTATATAGGGGATATATGGGGTTATATAGGGTTATATAGGGGATATATGGGGTTATATAGGGTTATATAGGGGATATATGGGGTTATATAGGGTTATATAGGGGATATATGGGGTTATATAGGGTTATATAGAGGATATATGGGGTTATATAGGGTTATATAGGGGATATGGGGTTATTATGGGGTTATTATGGGGTAATGGGTTACTGTAGGGCCTGTACCATGTTATTGAGGTGGGGTATATGGGGTTATATGGGGTTATATGGGGTTATATAGGGTTATAGGGGATATAGGGTTATAGGGGTTATAGGGTTATTATGGGGTTATTATGGGGTTATGGGGTTATATAGGGTTATAGGGTTATTATGGGGTTATTATGGGGTTATATGGGGTTATATAGGGTTATTATGGGGTTATGGGGTTATTATGGGGTTATGGGGTTATTATGGGGTTATATAGGGTTATTATGGGGTTATATGGGGTTATTATGGGGTCATATAGGGTTATATGGGGTTATATAGGGTTATTATGGGGTTATATAGGGTTATATGGGGTCATATAGGGTTATTATGGGGTTATGGGTTACTGCAGGGCCTGTACAATGCTAATGAGGTGGGGATATATAGGGTTATATGGGGTTATATAGGGGATATAGGGTCATATAGGGTTATAGGGTCATATAGGGTTATATGGGGTTATGGGTTACTGTAGGGCCTGTGCCATGCTAATGAGGTGGGTTATGGGGTTATATGGGGTTATTATGGGGTTATAGGGTTATATGGGGTTATATAGGGTTATAGGGTTATATGGGGTTATATAGGGTTATAGGGTTATATGGGGTTATATAGGGTTATAGGGTTATGATGGGGTTATGATGGGGTTATGATGGGGTTATGATGGGGTTATGATGGGGTTATTATGGGGTTATTATGGGGTTATTATGGGGTTATTATGGGGTTATGGGGTTATAGGGGATATAGGGTTATAGGGGATATAGG
Organism: Coturnix japonica; assembly: GCF_054131305.1. NCBI lineage: Eukaryota > Metazoa > Chordata > Aves > Galliformes > Phasianidae > Coturnix > Coturnix japonica. Next base: position 105,809 of record NW_028189042.1, on the reverse strand, counting down.
GTTATAAGGGATATAGGGTATGGGGAAACAACGACCTACAGGGCCTGTACCATGCTAATGAGGTGGGGATATATGGGGTTATATAGGGTTATATAGGGGATATAGGGTTATTATGGGGTCATATAGGGTTATTATGGGGTTATGGGGTTATAGGGGATATAGGGTTATTATGGGGTTATTATGGGGTTATTATGGGGTTATTATGGGGTTATGGGGAAACAACGACCTGCAGGGCCTGTGCCATGCTAATGAGGTGGGACATATGGGGTTATATAGGGTTATATAGGGGATATAGGGGATATAGGGTTATAGGGTTATATAGGGGATATAGGGTTATATAGGGTTATAGGGGATATAGGGTTATTGTGGGGTTATTATGGGGTTATTATGGAGTTATGGGTTACTGCAGGGCCTGTACCATGTTAATGAGGTGGGATATATAGGGTTATATGGGGGATATAGGGGATATAGGGTTATTATGGGGTTATAGGGTTATGGGTTATGGGGTTATTATGGGGTTATAGGGTTATATAGGGTTATAGGGTCATATAGGGGATATAGGGTTATTATGGGGTTATGGGGTTATGGGGTTATTATTGGGTTATTATGGGGTTATTATGGGGTTACGGGGTTATTATGGGGTTATAGGGTTATTATGGGGTTATTATGGGGTTATGGGGTAACAACGACCTGCAGGGCCTGTACAATGCTAATGAGGTGGGGATATATAGGGTTATATGGGGGATATAGGGTTATAGGGTTATAGGGGATATAGGGTTATAGGGTTATAGGGGATATAGGGTTATAGGGTTATAGGGGATATAGGGTTATAGGGTTATTATGGGGTTATGGGGTTATAGGGGATATGGGGTATGGGGAAACAACGACCTGCAGGGCCTGTACCATGCTAATGAGGTGGGATATAGGGTTATATAGGGGATATAGGGTTATATAGGGTTATATAGGGTTATAGGGTCATATAGGGGATATGGGGTTATTATGGGGTTATGGGGTGGGGGCATATAGGGTTATGGGGTTATGGGGTTATGGGGGGGGGTGATATAGGGGGTATGGGGTATGGGGTTATGGGGGGGTTATGGGGTTATGGGGGTATGGGGTGGAGGGATATAGGGGGTATTTGGTTATGGGGTTATAGGGGGTTATGGGGTCTGGGGGGGTTATGGGGTGGTTATGGTGTATTTGGGGGGGGGTTATAGGGTGGGGGGTTATGGGGTGGTTATGGGGTTATTGGGTGGGGGGGGTTATGGGGTGGTTATGGGGTTATTGGGTGGGGGGGGTTATGGGGTGGTTATGGGGTTATGGGGGGGTTATGGTGTATTAGGGGGGGGTTATAGGGTGGGGGGGTTTTGGGGTGGTTATGGGGTTATGGGGGGGTTATGGGGATATGGGGGATTATGGGGGGGTGATATAGGGGGTATGGGGGGGGTTATGGGGTTATAGGGTGGTTATGGGGTTGGGGGGGAATGAAGTGGTTTGGGGACATGGGGGGATATAGGGGGTATGGGGGGGTTATGGGGGGGAATGGGGGCTATGGGGAAGGGGGGGGTTATGGGGTGGGGGGCGTTATAGGGTGGGGTGGGGGTGGATGGGAGGGTTATAGAGTTATGGGGTGGAGGGGGATATGGGGGGGTTATAGGGTAGGGGGTGTTATGGGGTTGGGGGTAGGGTTATGGGGTGGGGGGTTAATGGAGTGGGGGGGTTATGGGGTGGGTGTGGTTATGGGGTGGGGGGGTTGGATGTACTAATGGTTCCCCTTTTTTCCCCCCCCCAACCCATTAACCCCCCCCCAAATCCCACTGAACCCATAACCCACCCCACATCCCACCCCATAACCTGCCCCATAACCCACCCCATAACCCCACCCCATAACCCACCCCATAACCCACCCTATAATCCTATAACCCACCCCATAACCCACCCTATAACCCACCCCATAACCCCTATAACCCACCCTATAACCCACCCCATAACCCCATAACCCCCATAACCCCATAACCCCATAACCCCATAACCCCATAACCCTATAACCCACCCCATAACCCCATAACCCCATAACCCCATAACCCCATAACCCTATAACCCCATAACCCCATAACCCCATAACCCCATAACCCCATAACCCCATAACCCATAACCCCATAACCCCATAACCCCATATCCCACCCCATAACCCCATAACCCCATAACCCCATAACCCCATAACCCCATAACCCATAACCCCATAACCCCATAACCCCATAACCCCATATCCCACCCCATAACCCCATAACCCCATAACCCCATAACCCCATAACCCCATAACCCCATAACCCACCCCATAATCCCATAACCCACCCCACAACCCTATAACCCCATAACCCCGTATCCCATAACCCTATATCCCACCCCATAACCCACCCCATAACCCCATAACCCCATAACCCTATAACCCCACATCCCATAACCCCATATCCCATATCCTATAACCCCATAACCCTATAACCCACCCCATAACCCCATATCCCATAACCCCATAACCCCCATAACCCCAAAACCCCATAACCCCATAACCCCATATCTCACCCCATATCCCACCCCATAACCCCATAACCCCATAACCCACCCCATAACCCCATAACCCCATAACCCACCCCATAACCCTATAACCCACCATATAACCCACCCCATAACCCCATAACCCCATAACCCACCCTATATCCCACCCCATATCCCATAACCCCATAACCCCATAACCCTATAACCCCATAACCCCATAACCCCACATCCCATAACCCCATATCCCATATCCCATAACCCCATACCCCGCCCCACACCCCGCCCCATAGAGGCACGTTCTATCAGGGCTATCGCTGCTCCCGTTGCCGGGCGCCGGCTCATAAGGAATGTCTGGGCAGGGTGGGCAGCTGTGGGGCCGGTGAGTTATAGGGCCGCTATGGGGCGGGTATAGGGCGGGTATAGGGCGGGTATAGGGCGGGTATAGGGCCGGTGAGTTATAGGGCCGCTATGGGGCCGCTATAGGGCCGGTATAGGGCCGGTATAGGGCCGGTATAGGGCGGGTATAGGGCGGGTATAGGGCGGGTATAGGGCGGGTATAGGGCGGGTATAGGGCCGGTGAGTTATAGGGCCGCTATAGGGCCGCTATAGGGCGGGTATAGGGCCGGTATAGGGCGGGTATAGGGCCGGTGAGTTATAGGGCCGCTATAGGGCGGGTATAGGGCCGGTATAGGGCGGGTATAGGGCCGGTGAGTTATAGGGCCGCTATAGGGCTGCTATAGGGCGGGTATAGGGCCGGTATAGGGCGGGTATAGGGCCGGTGAGTTATAGGGCCGCTATAGGGCGGGTATAGGGCCGGTATAGGGCGGGTATAGGGCCGGTGAGTTATAGGGCCGCTATAGGGCTGCTATAGGGCGGGTATAGGGCGGGTATAGGGCCAGTGAGTTATAGGGCCGCTATGGGGCCGCTATAGGGCGGGTATAGGGCGGGTATAGGGCGGGTATAGGGCGGGTATAGGGCCAGTGAGTTATAGGGCCGCTATAGGGCCACTATAGGGCCGCTATAGGGCGGGTATAGGGCGGGTATAGGGCCGCTATAGGGCGGGTATAGGGGCGGTGAGTTATAGGGCCGCTATAGGGCGGGTATAGGGGCGGTATAGGGTTATGGGGTGGGTTATAGGGTGGGGGTTATGGGGTTATAGGGTGGGTTATGGGGTGGGTTATGGGGTTATGGGGTGGGTTATGGGGTTATAGGGTGGGCTATGGGGTGGGTTATGGGGTTATAGGGTGGGTTATGGGGTTGTGGGGTGGGTTATGGGGTTATGGGGTTATAGGGTTATGGGGTGGGTTATAGGGTGGGTTATGGGGTTATGGGGTTATGGGGTTATGGGGTGGGTTATGGGGTGGGTTATGGGGTTATAGGGTGGGTTATGGGGTTATGGGGTGGGATATGGGGTTATAGGGTGGGTTATGGGGTTATAGGGTTATGGGGTGGGATATAGGGTGGGTTATGGGGTTATGGGGTGGGTTATGGGGATATGGGGTGGGTTATGGGGTGGGTTATGGGGTTATAGGGTGGGTTATGGGGTTATGGGGTTATGGGGTGGGTTATAGGGTGTGTTATAGGGTTATGGGGTGGGTTATAGGGTGGGTTATAGGGTGGGTTATGGGGTGGGTTATAGGGTGGGTTATGGGGTTATGGGGTGGGTTATAGGGTGGGTTATGGGGTTATGGGGTGGGTTATAGGGTGGGTTATGGGGTTATGGGGTGGGTTATGGGGTTATGGGGTTATGGGGTGGGTTATAGGGTGGGTTATGGGGTGGGTTATGGGGTGGGTTATGGGGTTATAGGGTGGCTTATGGGGTTATGGGGTGGGTTATGGGGTTATGGGGTGGGTTATAGTGTGGGGGTTATAGGGGGGGTTATAGGGTGGGTTATGGGGTGGGTTATGGGGTGGGGTTATAGGGGCAGTTATAGGGCCGGTATAGGGCCGCTATGGGGCGGGTATAGGGCCGGTGAGTTATAGGGCCGCTATGGGGCTGCTATAGGGCGGGTATAGGGCGGGTATAGGGCCGGTGAGTTATAGGGCCGCTATAGGGCCGGTATAGGGCCACTATAGGGCGGGTATAGGGTCGCTATAGGGCGGGTATAGGGCGGGTATAGGGCCGGTGAGTTATAGGGCCGCTATAGGGCCGCTATAGGGCGGGTATAGGGTCGCTATAGGGTCGGTATAGGGCCGCTATAGGGCCGGTATAGGGCCGGTATAGGGCCGGTATGGGGTCGGTTATGGGGTGGGTTATGGGGTGGGGTTATAGGGGCGGTTATAGGGGCTGGTATAGGGCCGGTATAGGGGCGGGTATAGGGGCGGTATAGGGCCGTTATAGGGCGGGTTATGGGGTGGGTTATGGGGTGGGGTTATAGGGGCGGTTATAGGGCCGTTATAGGGGCAGGTATAGGGCAGGTTATAGGGTCGGTTATAGGGGTGGGGATATGGGGATATGGGATATGGGGTGGGTTATGGGGTTATAGGGTGGGTTATGGGGTGGGGTTATGGGGTGGGGGGGTTAAAAGGGGTCTGGGGGGGATATGGGGTGGGTTATGGGGTTATGGGGTGGGGTTATGGGGTGGGGTTATGGGGTGGGTTATGGGGTGGGTTATAGGGCGGGGTATGGGGTAGGTTATGGGGTTATGGGGTGGGTTATGGGGTTATAGGGTGGGTTATGGGGTTATGGGGTGGGTTATGGGGTTATAGGGTGGGATATGGGGTTATGGGGTGGGATATAGGGTTATAGGGTGGGTTATGGGGTGGGTTATGGGGTTATGGGGTGGGGTATGGGGTGGGTTATAGGGTGGGTTATGGGGTTATGGGGTGGGTTATGGGGTTATAGGGTGGGTTATGGGGTGGGTTATGGGGTTATGGGGTGGGTTATAGGGTGGGTTATGGGGTTATAGGGTGGGTTATGGGGTGGGTTATGGGGTTATGGGGTGGGTTATGGGGTGGGTTATGGGGTTATAGGGTGGGTTATGGGGTTATAGGGTTATGGGGTGGGTTATGGGGTGGGTTATGGGGTTATAGGGTGGCTTATGGGGATATAGAGTGGGGTATGGGGTTATGGGGTGGGATATGGGGTTGGTTATAGGGTCGGTTATGGGGTGGGGTATGGGGTTATGGGGTGGGATATAGGGTGGATTATGGGGTGGGGTTATAGGGTGGGGGGGATTTTGGGTATGGGGTGGGTTGTGGGGTAGGTTATAGGGTGGGTTATGGGGTTATGGGGTGGGTTATGGGGTGGGTTGTGGGGTTATGGGGTGGGTTATAGGGTGGGGTTATGGGGTGGGTTATGGGGTTATGGGGTGGGGTTATGGGTTGGGTTATAGGGTGGGGATATGGGGATATGGGGTGGGTTATGGGGTTATAGGGTGGGTTATGGGGTTATGGGGTGGGTTATGGGGTTATGGGGTGGGTTATGGGGTTATAGGGTGGGTTATGGGGTTATAGGGTGGGTTATGGGGTTATGGGGTGGGTTATGGGGTTATAGGGTGGGTTATAGGCTTATGGGGTGGGTTATAGGGTTATGGGGTGGGCTATGGGGTGGGTTATAGGGTGGGGTTATGGGGTGGGTTATAGGGTGGGGTTATGGGGTGGGTTATGGGGCCAACAGCCCCCCGCCCCGTAACTAACATTCCTCTCCCTATATCAGATCCCAGCTCCGGAACCAGGAAGGTAATGGGGTCAATGGGGTTTTGGGGTCCCCTTTATGGGGTCTCAATGGGGTTTGGGGTCTCAATGGGGTTTGGGGTCCCAATGGGGCTTGGGGTCTCAATGGGGTTCTATGGGGTTCCCCTTTTAGGGTCTCAATAGGGTTTGGGGTCCCCTTATGGGGTCTCAGTGGGGTTTGGGGTCCTAATGGGGTTTGGGGTCCCCCTTTTGGGGTCTTAATGGGGTTTGGGGTCTCAATGGGGTTTGGGGTCTTAATGGGGTTTGGGGTCCTCCTTATAGGGTCTCAATGGGGTTCTATGGGGTCCCCCTTATGGGGTCCCAATGGGGTTTGGGATCTCAGTGGGGTTTGGGGTCCCCTTTATGGGGTCTTAATGGGGTTTGGGGTCCCCCTTATAGGGTCTCTATGGGGTTTGGGGTCTCAATGGGGTTTGGGGTCTTAATGGGGTTTGGGGTCTCAATGGGGTTCTATGGGGTCCCCCTTATGGGGTCTCAATGGGGTTTGGGGTCCCAATGGGGTTTGGGGTCTCAATGGGGTTTGGGGTCCCCCTTTAGGGTCTCAATGGGGTTTGGGGTCTCAATGGGGTTCTATGGGGTCCCCCTTATGGGGTCTCAATGGGGTTTTCTATGGGGTCTCAATGTGGTTCTATGGGGTCTCACTGTGTTTCTATGGGGTCTCAATGGGGTTTTCTATGGGGTCTCAATGGGGTTTGGGGTCTCAATGGGGTTTGGGGTCCCCCTTTTAGGGTCCCAATGGGGTTTGGGGTCTCAATGGGGTATTAGGTTCCCCCTTATGGGGTCTCACTGTGGTTCTATGGGGTCTCAATGGGGTTTTCTATGGGGTCTCAATGGGGTTTTCTATGGGGTCTCAATGGGGTTTGGGGTCTCAATGGGGTTTGGGGTCTCTATGGGGTTTTCTATGGGGTCTCAATGGGGTTTGGGGTCTCACTGTGGTTCTATGGGGTCTCAATGGGGTTTGGGGTCTCAATGGGGTTTTCTATGGGGTCTCAGTGGGGTTTTCTATGGGGTCTCAATGGGGTTTGGGGTCTCAATGGGGTTTGGGGTCTCAATGGGGTTTTGGGGTCTCTATGGGGTTTTCTATGGGGTCTCAATGGGGTTTGGGGTCTCAATGGGGTTTTCTATGGGGTCTCAATGGGGTTTGGGGTCTCAATGGGGTTTGGGGTCTCAATGGGGTTTTCTATGGGGTCTCAATGGGGTTTTCTATGGGGTCTCAATGGGGTTTGGGGTCTCAATGGGTTTCTATGGGGTCTCAATGGGGTTTGGGGTCTCAATGGGGTTTTCTATGGGGTCTCAATGGGTTTCTATGGGGTCTCAATGGGGTTTGGGGTCTCAATGGGGTTTTGGGGTCTCTATGGGGTTTTCTATGGGGTCTCAATGGGGTTTGGGGTCTCAATGGGGTTTTCTATGGGGTCTCAATGGGGTTTGGGGTCTCAATGGGGTTTGGGGTCTCAATGGGGTTTTCTATGGGGTCTCAATGGGGTTTTCTATGGGGTCTCAATGGGGTTTGGGGTCTCAATGGGTTTCTATGGGGTCTCAATGGGGTTTGGGGTCTCAATGGGGTTTTCTATGGGGTCTCAATGGGTTTCTATGGGGTCTCAATGGGGTTTGGGGTCTCAATGGGGTTTTGGGGTCTCTATGGGGTTTTCTATGGGGTCTCAATGGGGTTTGGGGTCTCAATGGGGTTCTATGGGGTCTCAATTGGGTTCTATGGGGTCTCAATGGGGTTTGGGGACTCAATGGGGTTTGGGGTCTCAATGGGGTTTTCTATGGGGTCTCAATGGGGTTTGGGGTCTCAGTGGGGTTTTCTATGGGGTCTCAATGGGGTTTGGGGTCTCAATGGGGTTTGGGGTCTCAATGGGGTTTGGGATCTCAATGGGGTTTGGGGTCTCAATGGGGTTTTCTATGGGGTCTCAGTGGGGTTTTCTATGGGGTCTCAATGGGGTTTGGGGTCTCAATGGGGTTTGGGGTCTCAATGGGGTTTTGGGGTCTCTATGGGGTTTTCTATGGGGTCTCAATGGGGTTTGGGGTCTCAATGGGGTTTTCTATGGGGTCTCAATGGGGTTTGGGGTCTCAATGGGGTTTGGGGTCTCAATGGGGTTTTCTATGGGGTCTCAATGGGGTTTTCTATGGGGTCTCAATGGGGTTTGGGGTCTCAATGGGTTTCTATGGGGTCTCAATGGGGTTTGGGGTCTCAATGGGGTTTTCTATGGGGTCTCAATGGGTTTCTATGGGGTCTCAATGGGGTTTGGGGTCTCAATGGGGTTTTGGGGTCTCTATGGGGTTTTCTATGGGGTCTCAATGGGGTTTGGGGTCTCAATGGGGTTTTCTATGGGGTCTCAATGGGGTTTGGGGTCTCAATGGGGTTTGGGGTCTCAATGGGGTTTTCTATGGGGTCTCAATGGGGTTTTCTATGGGGTCTCAATGGGGTTTGGGGTCTCAATGGGTTTCTATGGGGTCTCAATGGGGTTTGGGGTCTCAATGGGGTTTTCTATGGGGTCTCAATGGGTTTCTATGGGGTCTCAATGGGGTTTGGGGTCTCAATGGGGTTTTGGGGTCTCTATGGGGTTTTCTATGGGGTCTCAATGGGGTTTGGGGTCTCAATGGGGTTCTATGGGGTCTCAATTGGGTTCTATGGGGTCTCAATGGGGTTTGGGGACTCAATGGGGTTTGGGGTCTCAATGGGGTTTTCTATGGGGTCTCAATGGGGTTTGGGGTCTCAGTGGGGTTTTCTATGGGGTCTCAATGGGGTTTGGGGTCTCAATGGGGTTTTCTATGGGGTCTCAATGGGGTTTTGGGGTCTCAATGGGGTTTTCTATGGGGTCTCAATGGGGTTTGGGGTCTCAATGGGGTTTGGGGTCTCAATGGGGTTTGGGATCTCAATGGGGTTTTGGGGTCTCTATGGGGTTTTCTATGGGGTCTCAATGGGGTTTGGGGTCTCAATGGGGTTTTCTATGGGGTCTCAATGGGGTTTGGGGTCTCAATGGGGTTCTATGGGGTCTCAATTGGGTTCTATGGGGTCTCAATGGGGTTTTGGGGTCCCCCTTATGGGGTCTCAATGGGGTTTGGGGTCTCAATGGGGTTTGGGGTCTCTATGGGGTTTTCTATGGGGTCCCACAGGTGAAATCCCACAGGCCGGGCCATGACAAACAGGATCTGGGTGAGTAAAGATTTGGGGTCGGGGGGTTTATGGGGTCAAACCTTATAGGGTCGGGTTCTATGGGGTCTCATGTTGGGTTCTATGGGGTCAAACCTTATAGGGTCGGGATTTATGGGGTCACAGGTTGGGTTCTATGGGGTCAAACCTTATAGGGTCGGGATTTATGGGGTCTCATGTTGGGTTCTATGGGGTCAAACCTTATAGGGTCGGGATTTATGGGGTCTCATGTTGGGTTCTATGGGGTCAAACCTTATAGGGTCGGGATTTATGGGGTCTCATGTTGGGTTCTATGGGGTCAAACCTTATAGGGTCGGGTTCTATGGGGTCTCATGTTGGGTTCTATGGGGTTAAACCTCATAGGGTCGGGATTTATGGGGTCTCATGTTGGGTTCTATGGGGTCAAACCTTATAGGGTCGGGATTTATGGGGTCGCAGGTTGGGTTCTATGGGGTCAGACCTTATAGGGTCGGGTTCTATGGGGTCTCATGTTGGGTTCTATGGGGTCAAACCTTATAGGGTCGGGATTTATGGGGTCTCATGTTGGGTTCTATGGGGTCAAACCTTATAGGGTCGGGATTTATGGGGTCACAGGTTGGGTTCTATGGGGTCAAACCTTATAGGGTCGGGTTCTATGGGGTCTCAGGTTGGGTTCTATGGGGTCAAACCTTATAGGGTCGGGTTCTATGGGGTCTCATGTTGGGTTCAATGGGGTCAAACCTTATAGGGTCGGGATTTATGGGGTCTCATGTTGGGTTCTATGGGGTCAAACCTTATAGGGTCGGGATTTATGGGGTCTCATGTTGGGTTCTATGGGGTCAAACCTTATAGGGTCGGGATTTATGGGGTCTCATGTTGGGTTCTATGGGGTCAAACCTTATAGGGTCGGGATTTATGGGGTCTCATGTTGAGTTCTATGGGGTCAAACCTTATAGGGTCGGGATTTATGGGGTCTCATGTTGGGTTCTATGGGGTCAAACCTTATAGGGTCGGGATTTATGGGGTCACAGGTTGGGTTCTATGGGATCAAACCTTATAGGGTCGGGATTTATGGGGTCACAGGTTGGGTTCTATGGGGTCAAACCTTATAGGGTCGGGTTCTATGGGGTCTCATGTTGGGTTCTATGGGGTCAAACCTTATAGGGTCGGGTTCTATGGGGTCTCATGTTGGGTTCTATGGGGTCAAACCTTATAGGGTCGGGTTCTATGGGGTCTCATGTTGGGTTCTATGGGGTCAAACCTTATAGGGTCGGGATTTATGGGGTCTCATGTTGGGTTCTATGGGGTCAAACCTTATAGGGTCGGGATTTATGGGGTCACAGGTTGGGTTCTATGGGATCAAACCTTATAGGGTCGGGATTTATGGGGTCTCATGTTGGGTTCTATGGGGTCAAACCTTATAGGGTCGGGATTTATGGGGTCTCATGTTGGGTTCTATGGGGTCAAACCTTATAGGGTCGGGATTTATGGGGTCTCATGTTGGGTTCTATGGGGTCAAACCTTATAGGGTCGGGTTCTATGGGGTCTCATGTTGGGTTCTATGGGGTCAAACCTTATAGGGTCGGGTTCTATGGGGTCTCATGTTGGGTTCTATGGGGTTAAACCTTATAGGGTCGGGATTTATGGGGTCGCTGGTTGGGTTCTATGGGGTCAAACCTTATAGGGTCGGGTTCTATGGGGTCTCATGTTGGGTTCTATGGGGTCAAACCTTATAGGGTCGGGATTTATGGGGTCTCATGTTGGGTTCTATGGGGTCAAACCTTATAGGGTCGGGTTCTATGGGGTCAAACCTTATAGGGTCGGGATTTATGGGGTCTCATGTTGGGTTCTATGGGGTCAAACCTTATAGGGTCGGGATCTATGGGGTCTCATGTTGGGTTCTATGGGGTCAAACCTTATAGGGTCGGGTTCTATGGGGTCTCATGTTGGGTTCTATGGGGTCAAACCTTATAGGGTCGGGATCTATGGGGTCTCATGTTGGGTTCTATGGGGTCAAACCTTATAGGGTCGGGATTTATGGGGTCTCATGTTGGGTTCTATGGGGTCAAACCTTATAGGGTCGGGATTTATGGGGTCACAGGTTGGGTTCTATGGGGTCAAACCTTATAGGGTCGGGATGTATGGGGTCACAGGTTGGGTTCTATGGGGTCAAACCTTATAGGGTCGGGTTCTATGGGGTCACAGGTTGGGTTCTATGGGGTCAAACCTTATAGGGTCGGGTTCTATGGGGTCTCATGTTGGGTTCTATGGGGTCAAACCTTATAGGGTCGGGTTCTATGGGGTCTCATGTTGGGTTCTATGGGGTCAAACCTTATAGGGTCGGGTTCTATGGGGTCTCATGTTGGGTTCTATGGGGTCAAACCTTATAGGGTCGGGATTTATGGGGTCACAGGTTGGGTTCTATGGGGTCAAACCTTATAGGGTCGGGATGTATGGGGTCACAGGTTGGGTTCTATGGGGTCAAACCTTATAGGGTCGGGTTCTATGGGGTCTCATGTTGGGTTCTATGGGGTCAAACCTTATAGGGTCGGGATTTATGGGGTCTCATGTTGGGTTCTATGGGGTCAAACCTTATAGGGTCGGGATTTATGGGGTCACAGGTTGGGTTCTATGGGGTCAAACCTTATAGGGTCGGGATTTATGGGGTCTCATGTTGGGTTCTATGGGGTCAAACCTTATAGGGTCGGGTTCTATGGGGTCTCATGTTGGGTTCTATGGGGTCAAACCTTATAGGGTCGGGATTTATGGGGTCTCATGTAGGGTTCTATGGGGTCAAACCTTATAGGGTCGGGATTTATGGGGTCACAGGTTGGGTTCTATGGGGTCAAACCTTATAGGGTCGGGTTCTTTGGGGTCCCATGTTGGGTTCTATGGGGTCAAACCTTATAGGGTCGGGATTTATGGGGTCACAGGTTGGGTTCTATGGGGTCAAACCTTATAGGGTCGGGATTTATGGGGTCTCATGTTGGGTTCTATGGGGTCAAACCTTATAGGGTCGGGTTCTATGGGGTCTCATGTTGGGTTCTATGGGGTCAAACCTTATAGGGTCGGGTTCTATGGGGTCTCATGTTGGGTTCTATGGGGTCAAACCTTATAGGGTCGGGATTTATGGGGTCTCATGTAGGGTTCTATGGGGTCAAACCTTATAGGGTCGGGTTCTATAGGGTCTCATGTTGGGTTCTATGGGGTCAAACCTTATAGGGTCGGGATTTATGGGGTCTCATGTTGGGTTCTATGGGGTCAAACCTTATAGGGTCGGGTTCTATGGGGTCAAACCTTATAGGGTCGGGTTCTATGGGGTCTCATGTTGGGTTCTATGGGGTCAAACCTTATAGGGTCGGGTTCTATGGGGTCTCATGTTGGGTTCTATGGGGTCAAACCTTATAGGGTCGGGTTCTATGGGGTCACAGGTTGGGTTCTATGGGGTCAAACCTTATAGGGTCGGGATTTATGGGGTCGCTCTTTGGGTTCTATGGGGTCAAACCTTATAGGGTCGGGTTCTATGGGGTCTCATGTTGGGTTCTATGGGGTCAAACCTTATAGGGTCGGGATTTATGGGGTCTCATGTTGGGTTCTATGGGGTCAAACCTTATAGGGTCGGGTTCTATGGGGTCTCATGTTGGGTTCTATGGGGTCAAACCTTATAGGGTCGGGTTCTATGGGGTCTCATGTTGGGTTCTATGGGGTCAAACCTTATAGGGTCGGGATTTATGGGGTCTCATGTTGGGTTCTATGGGGTCAAACCTTATAGGGTCGGGATTTATGGGGTCACAGGTTGGGTTCTATGGGGTCAAACCTTATAGGGTCGGGTTCTATGGGGTCTCATGTTGGGTTCTATGGGGTCAAACCTTATAGGGTCGGGTTCTATGCGGTCTCATGTTGGGTTCTATGGGGTCAAACCTTATAGGGTCGGGATTTATGGGGTCTCATGTCGGGTTCTATGGGGTCAAACCTTATAGGGTCGGGATTTATGGGGTCTCATGTTGGGTTCTATGGGGTCAAACCTTATAGGGTCGGGATTTATGGGGTCTCATGTTGGGTTCTATGGGGTCAAACCTTATAGGGTCGGGATTTATGGGGTCTCATGTTGGGTTCTATGGGGTCAAACCTTATAGGGTCGGGTTCTATGGGGTCTCATGTTGGGTTCTATGGGGTCAAACCTTATAGGGTCGGGATTTATGGGGTCTCATGTTGGGTTCTATGGGGTCAAACCTTATAGGGTCGGGATTTATGGGGTCACAGGTTGGGTTCTATGGGGTCAAACCTTATAGGGTCGGGTTCTATGGGGTCTCATGTTGGGTTCTATGGGGTCAAACCTTATAGGGTCGGGTTCTATGCGGTCTCATGTTGGGTTCTATGGGGTCAAACCTTATAGGGTCGGGATTTATGGGGTCTCATGTCGGGTTCTATGGGGTCAAACCTTATAGGGTCGGGATTTATGGGGTCTCATGTTGGGTTCTATGGGGTCAAACCTTATAGGGTCGGGATTTATGGGGTCTCATGTTGGGTTCTATGGGGTCAAACCTTATAGGGTCGGGATTTATGGGGTCTCATGTTGGGTTCTATGGGGTCAAACCTTATAGGGTCGGGTTCTATGGGGTCTCATGTTGGGTTCTATGGGGTCAAACCTTATAGGGTCGGGATTTATGGGGTCGCAGGTTGGGTTCTATGGGGTCAAACCTTATAGGGTCGGGTTCTATGGGGTCAAACCTTATAGGGTCGTGCTGTATGGGCTCATATGGTGTCCTTCTGTCCCCGACCCTATAAGGGCTGCCCAAGATGGAGGCCATCCAACCCTATAACGGGATCCCCCCCCCACCCGGCAATGGGGGCCCGGCCCTACAACTCAACCCGGGGGACGTGGTGGAGGCAACGGTGGCCGAGGTGGAACAACTATGGTGGCAGGTATGGGGGCTATAGGGCCGGGTATGGGGTCTATAGGGGAGATATGTGGTCTATATGGCAGGTATGGGGGCTATAGGGCCGGGTATGGGGTCTATAGGTTATGGGGTCTATAGGGCCATTATGGGGTCTATAGGTTATGGGGTCTATAGGTTATGGGGTCTATAGGGCCATTATGGGGTCTATAGGGCAGGTATGGGGGCTATAGGGTCGGGTATGGGGTCTATAGGTTATGGGGTCTATAGGGCCGGGTATGGGGTCTATAGGTTATGGGGTCTATAGGGCCGGGTATGGGGTCTATAGGTTATGGGGTCTATAGGGCCATTATGGGGTCTATAGGGCCGGGTATGGGGTCTATAGGTTATGGGGTCTATAGGGCCATTATGGGGTCTATAGGGTCGGGTATGGTGTCTATAGGTTATGGGGTCTATAGGGTCGGGTATGGGGTCTATAGGTTATGGGGTCTATAGGGCAGGTATGGGGGCTATAGGGTCAGGTATGGGGTCTATAGGGTCGGGTATGGGGTCTATAAGTTATGGGGTCTATAGGGCCATTATGGGGTCTATAGGGCAGGTATGGGGTCTATAGGGTCGGGTATGGGGTCTATAGGGGAGATATGGGGTCTATAGGTTATGGGGTCTATAGGGTCGGGTATGGGGTCCATAGGGCCATTAAGGGGTCTATAGGGCAGGTGTGGGGGCTATAGGGCAGGTATTGAGGCTATGGGGCACCTATAGGGTCTATAGGGTATGGGGTCTATAGGTTATGGGATCTATAGGGCCATTATGGGGTCTATAGGGTCGGGAATGGGGTCTATAGGTTATGTGGTCTATAGGGCCGGGTATGGGGTCCATAGAGCCATTATGGGGTCTATAGGGCCATTATGGGGTCTATAGGGGCAGGTATGGGGTCTATAGGGTCGGTTATGGGGTCTATAGGTTATGGGGTCTATAGGGCCGGGTATGGGGTCTATAGGGCCATTATGGGGTCTATAGGGCCATTATGGGGTCTATAGGGTCGGGTATAGGGTCTATAGGTTATGGGGTCTGTAGGGTCGGGTATGGGGTCTATAGGTTATGGGGTCTATAGGGCCGGGTATGGGGGCTACAGGGTTGGGTATGGGGTCTATAGGTTATGGGGTCTATAGGGCCATTATGGGGTCTATAGGGCCGGGTATGGGGTCTATAGGTTATGGGGTCTATAGAGCCATTATGGGGTCTATAGGGCCGGGTATGGGGTCTATAGGTTATGGGGTCTATAGGGCCGGGTATGGGATCTATAGGGCCATTATGGGGTCTATATGGTCGGGTATGGGGTCCATAGGTTATGGGGTCTATAGGGTCGGGTATGGGGTCTATAGGTTATGGGGTCTATAGGGCCATTATGGGGTCTATAGGGCCGGGTATGGGGTCTATAGGTTATGGGGTCTATAGGGTCGGGTATGGGGTCTATAGGTTATGGGGTCTATAGGGCCATTATGGGGTCTATAGGTTATGGGGTCTATAGGTTATGGGGTCTATAGGGCCGGGTATGGGATCTATAGGGCCATTATGGGGTCTATAGGGCCGGGTATGGGGTCTATAGGGCCATTATGGGGTCTATAGGGCAGGTATGGGGGCTATAGGGTCGGGTATGGAGTCTATAGGTTATGGGGTCTATAGAGCAGGTATGGGGGCTATAGGGTTGGGTATGGGGTCTATAGGTTATGGGGTCTATAGGGTCAGGTATGGGGTCTATAGGGGAGATATGTGGTCTATAGGGCAGGTATGGGGGCTATGGGGCAGGTTATGGGGTGGTTATGGGGTCTATATGTTATGGGGTCTATAGGGCCATTATGGGGTCTATAGGGCCATTATGGGGTCTATAGGGCAGGTATGGGGGCTATAGGGCCGGGTATGGGGTCTATAGGTTATGGGGTCTATAGGGTCGGGTATGGGGTCTATAGGTTATGGGGTCTGTAGGGCCATTATGGGGTCTATAAGTTATGGGGTCTATAGGGCCATTATGGGGTCTATAGGGCAGGTATGGGGGCTATAGGGTCGGGTATGGGGTCTATAGGTTATGGGGTCTATAGGGCCATTATGGGGTCTATATGGCATGTATGGGGTCTATAGGGCCGGGTATGGGGTCTATAGGTTATGGGGTCTATAGGGCAGGTATGGGGTCTATAGGTTATGGGGTCTATAGGGTAGGGTATGGGGTCTATAGGGTCGGGTGTAGGGTCTATAGGTTATGGGGTCTATAGGGTCAGGTATGGGGTCTATAGGGTCGGGTATGGGGTCTATAGGTTATGGGGTCTATAGGGCCATTATGGGGTCTATAGGGCCGGGTATGGGGTCTATAGGTTATGGGGTCTATAGGGCCGGGTATGGGGTCTATGGGGCAGGTATGGGGCCATAGGGCCATTATGGGGTCTATAGGGCAGGTATGGTGTCTATAGGGCCATTATGGGGTCTATAGGGACAGGTTTGGGGTCTATGGGGCAGGTATGGGGTCTATAGGGCAGGTATGGGGTCCATTGGGCCATTATGGGGTCTATAGGGCAGGTATGGAGTCTATAGGGAAGATATGGGGTCAATAGGGCTGGTTAAGGTGTCTATAGGGCAGGTATGGGGTGTATGGGGTCTATAGGGCAGGTATGGGGTGTATGGGGTCTATAAGGCAGGTATGGAGTCTATAGGGAAGATATGGGGTCAATAGGGCTGGCTATGGGGCGGTTATGAGGTCAATAGGGGCACTAATGGGGTCTATAGGGCAGTTATGGGGTCTATAGGGCCTTTATGGGGTCTATAGGGCAGGTATGGGGGCTATAGGGTCGGGTATGGAGTCTATAGGTTATGGGGTCTATAGGGCAGGTATGGGGTCTATAGGGTTGGGTATGGGGTCTATAGGTTATGGGGTCTATAGGGTCAGGTATGGGGTCTATAGGGGAGATATGTGGTCTATAGGGCAGGTATGGGGGCTATGGGGCAGGTTATGGGGTGGTTATGGGGTCTATAGGTTATGGGGTCTATAGGGCCATTATGGGGTCTATAGGGTCGGGTATGGGGTCTATAGGTTATGGGGTCTATAGGGCCATTATGGGGTCTATAGGGCCATTATGGGGTCTATAGGGTCGGGTATGGGGTCTATAGGTTATGGGGTCTATAGGGTCAGGTATGGGGGCTATAGGCAGGTATGGGGTCTATAGGGGAGATATGTGGTCTATAGGGCAGGTATGGGGGCTATGGGGCAGGTTATGGGGTGGTTATGGGGTCTATTGGTTATGGGGTATATAGGGACAGGTATGGGGTCTATAGGGCCATTATGGGGTCTATAGGGCAGGTATGGGGGCTATAGGGCCGGGTATGGGGTCTATAGGTTATGGGGTCTATAGGGCCGGGTATGAGGTCTATAGGTTATGGGGTCTGTAGGTTATGGGGTCTATAGGGCCATTATGGGGTCTATAGGGCCAGGTATGGGGTCCATAGGGCCATTATGGGGTCTATAGGGCAGGTATGGGGTCTATAGGGAAGATATGGGGTCAATA
This sequence comes from Coturnix japonica, assembly GCF_054131305.1. Lineage (NCBI taxonomy): Eukaryota > Metazoa > Chordata > Aves > Galliformes > Phasianidae > Coturnix > Coturnix japonica. Next base: position 87,972 of record NW_028189042.1, on the reverse strand, counting down.
GGGCTGGTTAAGGTGTCTATAGGGCAGGTATGGGGTGTATGGGGTCTATAGGGCAGGTATGGGGTGTATGGGGTCTATAAGGCAGGTATGGAGTCTATAGGGAAGATATGGGGTCAATAGGGCTGGCTATGGGGCGGTTATGAGGTCAATAGGGGCACTAATGGGGTCTATAGGGCAGTTATGGGGTCTATAGGGGCAGGTATGGGGTCTATAGGGCAGGTATGGGGTGTATGGGGTCTATAAGGCAGGTATGGAGTCTATAGGGAAGATATGGGGTCAATAGGGCTGGCTATGGGGCGGTTATGAGGTCAATAGGGGCACTAATGGGGTCTATAGGGCAGTTATGGGGTCTATAGGGCAGGTATGGGGTCTATAGGTTATGGGGTCTATAGGTTATGGGGTCTATAGGGCAGGTATGGGGTCTATAGGGCCGGGTATGGGGTCTATAGTGCCATTATGGGGTCTATAGGGCCGGGTATGGGGTCCATAGTGCCATTATGGGGTCTATAGGGCAGGTATTGGGGCTATGGGGCAGCTATAGGGTCTGTAGGTTATGGGGTCTATAGGTTATGGGGTCTATAGGGTCTGGGTATGGGATCCATAGGGCCATTATGGGGTCTATAGGGCAGGTATTGGGGCTATGGGGCAGCTATAGGGTCTATAGGTTATGGGGTCTATAGGTTATGGGGTCTATAGGGCAGGTATGGGGTCTATAGAGCCATTATGGGGTCTATAGGGCCGGGTATGGGGTCTATAGGGCAGGTATGGGGTGTATGGGGTCTATAGGGCAGGTATGGGGTCTATAGGGCCATTATAGGGTCTATAGGGCAGGTATGGGGTCTATAGGGCTGGTATGGGGTCAATAGGGGCAGATCCCCTATAAACTTTATGGGGCCCATATGGGGTTTTTTCTATAGGGCCGGAACGTGATCAATGGGGAGACGGGCTGGTTCCCCTGCTCTGCTGTCAGACCCTATATCTGTGTGAGTATGGGGACCCCAAAACCCTATAGGAAACCCTATAAGGAACCCTATAACAACTAAAACCCTATAAGAGACCCTAACACCTCCAAACCCTATAAGAAACCCTATAGGAGACCCTATAACACCTCCAAACCCTATAAGAAACCCTATAGGAGACCCTATAAGAAACCTTATAAGAAACCCTATAAGAAACCCTATAAGAAACCCTATAAGAGACCCCATAGGAAACCCTATAAGAAACCCTATAACAACTAAAACCCTATAAGAGACCCTATAACACCTCCAAACCCTATAAGAAACCCTATAGGAGACCCTATAAGAAACCCTATAAGAAACCCTATAAGAGACCCTATAAGAGACGCTATAAGAGACCATATAAGAAACCCTATAAGAAACCCTATAAGAGACCCTATAAGTGACCCTATAAGAGACCCTATAAGAAACCCTATAAGAAACCCTATAAGAAACCCTATAAGAGACCCTATAAGTGACCCTATAAGAAACCCTATAAAAAACCCTATAAGAGACCCTATAAGAGACCCTATAAGAGACCCTATAAGATACCCTATAAGTGACCCTATAAGAGACCCTATAAGAAACCCTATAAGAAACCCTATAAGAAACCCTATAAGAGACCCTATAAGAAACCCTATAAGAGACCCTATAAGTGACCCTATAAGAGACCCTATAAGGGACCCTGTAAGAAACCCTATAAGAGACCCTATAAGAAACCCTATAAGAAACCCTATAAGAGACCCTATAAGAGACCCTATAAGAAACCCTATAAGAAACCTTATAGGAGACCCTATAAGAAACCCTATAAGAAACCCTAAAAGAGACCATATAAGAAACCCTATAAGTGACCCTATAAGGGACCCTATAAGAAACCCTATAAGAGACCCTATAAGAAACCCTATAAGAAACCGTATAAGGGACCCTATAAGTGACCCTATAAGATACCCTATAAGAAACCCTATAAGAAACCCTATAAGAGACCCTATAAGAAACCCTATAGGAGACCCTATAAGAAACCCTATAAGAAACCCTATAAGAGACCCTATAAGTGACCCTATAAGAGACCCTATAAGAGACCCTATAAGAAACCCTATAAGTGACCCTATAAGAAACCCTATAAGAGACCCTATAAGAGACCCTATAAGAAACCCTATAGGAAACCCTATAAGGAACCCTATAACAGCTAAAACCCTATAAGAGACCCTATAACACCTCCAAACCCTATAAGAAACCCTATAGGAGACCCTATAACATCTTCAAACCCTATAAGAAACCCTATAGGAAACCCTATAAGAAACCCTATAACAACTAAAACCCTATAAGAGACCCTAACACCTCCAAACCCTATAAGAGACCCTATAGGAGACCCTATAAGAAACCCTATAAGAAACCCTATAAGAGACCCTATAAGAAACCCTATAAGAAACCCTATAAGAGACCCTATAGGAAACCCTATAAGAAACCCTATAACAATTAAAACCCTATAAGAGACCCTATAACACCTCCAAACCCTATAAGAAACCCTATAAGAGACCCTATAAGAAACCCTATAAGAGACCCTATAAGAAACCCTATAGGAAACCCTATAAGAAACCCTGTAATAACTAAAACCCTATAAGAGACCCTAACACCTCCAAATCCTATAAGAAACCCTATAGGAGACCCTATAAGAGACCCTATAAGAGACCCTATAAGAAACCCTATAAGAAACCCTATAAGAGACCCTATAAGAGACCCTATAAGAAACCCTATAAGAAACCCTATAAGAGACCCTATAAGAAACCCTATAAGAAACCCTATAAGAAACCCTATAAGAGACCCTATAAGGGACCCTATAAGGGACCCTATAAGAGACCCTATAAGAAACCCTATAAGAGACCCTATAAGGGACCCTATAAGAAACCCTATAAGAAACCCTATAAGAGACCCTATAAGAGACCCTATAGGAAACCCTATAAGAAACCCTATAACAACTAAAACCCTATAAGAGACCCTGTAACACCTCCAAACCCTATAAGAAACCCTATAGGAGACCCTATAAGAAACCCTATAGGAAACCCTATAAGGAACCCTATAACAACTAAAACCCTATAAGAGACCCTAACACCTCCAAACCCTATAAGAAACCCTATAGGAGACCCTATAAGAGACCCTATAAGAGACCCTATAAGAAACCCTATAAGAGACCCTATAAGGGACCCTATAAGAAACCCTATAAGAAACCCTATAACAACTAAAACCCTATAAGAGACCCTATAACACCTCCAAACCCTATAAGAAACCCTATAGGAGACCCTTTAAAGGACCCTATAAGAAACCCTATAAGATACCCTATAAGAGACCCTATAAAAAACCCTATAACAATATATATAGGGTGGGTCTATGGGATATGGGGTCGTCTATGGGGTCGTCTATGGGATATAGGGTCGTCTATGGGGTCTCTATGGGATATAGGGTCGTCTATGGGGCTGTCTATGGGATATGGGGCCGTCTATGGGGTCTTCTATGGGATATGGGGTTGTCTATGGGGTCTTCTATGGGATATGGGGTCGTCTATGGGGTCGTCTATGGGATATGGGGCCATCTATGGGGTCGTCTATGGGATATAGGGTGGGTCTATGGGATATGGGGTGTCTATGGGGTCGTCTATGGGATATGGGGTCTTTATGGGGTCATTATGGGATATGGGGTTGTCTATGGGATATAGGGTTGTCTATAGGGTCGTCTATGGGATATGGGGTTGTCTATGGGGCCTTCTATGGGATATAGGGTGGGTCTATGGAATATAGGGTCCTCTATGGGGTCGCCTATGGGATATAGGGTCATCTATGGGGTCGTCTATGGGATATGGGGTCTTTATGGGGTCATTATGGGATATAGGGTCGTCTATGTGATATAGGGTGGGTCTATGGGATATGGGGTCATCTATGGGGTATCTATAGGATATGGGGTCTTTATGGGGTCATTATGGGATATAGGGTTGTCTATGGGATATGGGGTCGTCTATGTGGTTGTCTATGGGATATGGGGTCTTCTATGGGGTCATTATGGGATATAGGGTCGTCTATGGGATATGGGGGGTCTATGGGGTTGTCTATGGGATATGGGGTCTTCTATGGGGTCATTATGGGATATGGGGTCGTCTATGGGATATAGGGTCATCTATGGGATATGGGGCCATCTATGGGGTCGCCTATGGGCTATGGGGTCGTCTATGGGATATGGGGCCATCTATGGGATATAGGGTGGGTCTATGGGGTCTTTATGGGATATGGGGTGTCTATGGGATATGGGGTTTTTATGGGGTCATTATGGGATATAGGGTCGTCTATGGGATATGGGGTCTTTATGGGGTCATCTATGGGATATGGGGTTTCTATAGGATATGGGGTCTTTATGGGATATGGGGTGTCTATGGGATATAGGGTCGTCTATGGGATATGGGGTTTTTATGGGGTCATCTATGGGATATGGGGTGTCTATGGGATATGGGGTTTTTATGGGGTCATTATGGGATATAGGGTCGTCTATGGGATATGGGATCTTTATGGGGTCATTATGGGATATAGGGTCGTCTATGGGATATGGGATCTTTATGGGGTCATTATGGGATATAGGGTCGTCTATGGGATATGGGATCTTTATGGGGTCATTATGGGATATAGGGTCGTCTATGGGATATGGGATCTTTATGGGGTCATTATGGGATATAGGGTCGTCTATGGGATATGGGATCTTTATGGGGTCATTATGGGATATAGGGTTGTCTATGGGATATGGGGTTTTTATGGGGTCATTATGGGATATAGGGTCATCTATAGGATATGGGATCTTTATGGGGTCACCCCCGGCCCCATAGATCCCCCATATGTTCCTCTGCCCCACAGGCTCCGCTGCCGGATCTGTCTGCCTTCCTCTGGTCAGTATTGGGGTCCCCTATATCCCTTATAGGGTCACCCTATAGAGCCCCATACACCCCATAGCGATGTCACCCCATAGCTGCCCCATAAGTGCCCCATAGCTGCAACGTAAGTGCCCCATAGCTGCCCCATAGCCACCCCATAAGTGCCCCATAGACCCCATAGCTGCCCCATAGATCCCATAGCCGCCCTGTAGACCCCATAGCCTCCCCATAGCCACCCCATAGCCACCCCATAGACCCCATAGCCACCCCATAAACCCCATAGACCCCATAGCCATCCCATATCCGCCCCATAAGTGCCCCATAGACCCCATAGACCCCATAGCCACCCCATAGACCCCGTAGCCACCCCACAGACCCCATAGCCACCCCATAGACCCCATATCTGCCCCATAGACCCCATAGCCACCCCATAGACCCCATAGACCCCATAGCCTACCCATAAGTGCCTCATAGACCCCATATCTGCCCCATAGACCCCATAGACCCCAGAGACCCCATAGACCCCATAGCCACCCCATAGACCCCATAGCCACCCCATAAGTGCCCCATAGCTGCCCCATAGACCCCATATCTGCCCCATAAGTGTCCCATAGACACCATAACCACCCCCATAGACCCCATAGACCCCATAGCCACCCCATAGACCCCATATCAGCCCCATAAGTACCCCATAGACCCCATAGCCACCCCATAGACCCCATAGCCACCCCATAGACCCCATAACCCCATAGACCCCATAACCCCATAACCCCATAACCCCATAGACCCCATAACCCCATAACCCCATAACCCCATAACCCCATAGACCCCATAACCCCATAGACCCCATAGACCCCATAACCCCATAACCCCATAGACCCCATAACCCCATAACCCCATAACCCCATAGACCCCATAACCCCATAGACCCCATAGCCACCCCATAGTCACCCCATAGACCCCATATCTGCCCCATAGACCCCATAGCCACCCCATAAACCCCATAGACCCCACAGCCGCCCCATAGACCCCATAGCCACCCCATAGACCCCATAGCCGCCCCATAGACCCCATAGACCCCATAGACCCCATAGCCACCCCATAAGTGCCCCATAGCTGCCCCATAGCCACCCCATAGACCCCATAGCCGCCCCATAGCCACCCCATAGACCCCATAGCCACCCCATAGACCCCATAGCCATCCCATATCTGCCCCATAAGTGCCCCATAGACCCCATAGCTGCCCCATAGACCCCGTAGCCACCCCATAGACCCCATAGACCCCATAGCCACCCCATAGACCCCATAGCCGCCCCATAGACCCCATAGCCATCCCATATCCGCCCCATAAGTGCCCCATAGACCCCATATCCGCCCCATAAGTGCCCCATAGACCCCATAGCTGCCCCATAGACCCCATATCTGCCCCATAAGTGTCCCATAGACACCATAACCACCCCCATAGACCCCATAGACCCCATAGACCCCATAGCCGCCCCATAGCCGCCCCATAGACCCCATAGCCGCCCCATAGACCCCATAGACCCCATATAACCCCATAACCCCATAACCCCATAACCCCATAGACCCCATAACCCCATAACCCCATAACCCCATAACCCCATAACCCCATAACCCCATATAACCCCATATACCCCATATAACCCCATAACCCCATAGACCCCATAACCCCACAACCCCATACCCCATCCCCCAGGTACGCCGGCCCCATAGATCGGGCTCAGGCTGAGCAGCTGTTGTGGGGTCGCTGTGACGGGACGTTCCTGGTGCGGCAACGGGGCAGGGAACAGCGGGAGTTCGCCATCAGCATCAAGTAACGCTATGGGGGCTATGGGGGACTATGGGGTTTTATGGGGTTTCTATGGGGTTAATGGGGTTTTATGGGGTTTATGGGGTTTCTATGGGGTTTTTATGGGGTTTATGGGGTTTCTATGGGGTTTGGGGGTTCTATGGGGTTCCTATGGGGGGCTATGGGGCACTATGGGGGGCTATGGGGTGGCTATGGGGTCTATGGGGTCTATGGGGTGGCTATGGGGTTTCTATGGGGTTTGGGGGTTCTATGGGGTTCTATAGGGGGCTATGGGGTTCCTATGGGGTTCCTATGGGGTTTCTATGGTGTCTCTATGGGGTTTTAATGGGGTTTCTATGGGATCTATGGGGTTTTTATGGGGTTTATGGGGTCTATGGGGGGCTATGGGGTTATATGGGGTTTTATGGGGTTTATGGGGTCTATGCGGTTTCTATGGGGTTTATGGGGTTTTTATGGGGTTTTTATGGGGTTTTATGGGGTCTATGGGGTTTCTATAGGGTCTATGGGGTGGCTATGGGGTCTATGGGGGACTATGGGGTTTCTATGAGGTTTCTATGGGGTTAATGGGGTTTCTATGGGGTTAATGGGGTTTTATGGGGTCTATGGGGTTCCTATGGGGTCTATGGGGTTCTATGGGGTTCCTATGGGGTTCTATGGGGTTCCTATGGGGGGCTATGGGGGTCTATGGGGGGCTATGGGGTCTGGGTGTTCTATGGGGTTCTATAGGGGGCTATGGGGTTTCTATGGCGTTCCTATGGGGCCTCTATGGGGTTTGGGGTTCCTATGGGGTTTCTATGGGATCTATGGGGTTTTTATGGGGTTTTATGGGATTTATGGGGTCTATGGGGTGGCTATGGGGTCTATGGGGTGGCTATGGGGTTTGGGGGTTCTATGGGGTTCCTATAGGGGGCTATGGGGTCTATGGGGGACTATGGGGTTTCTATGGGGTTTCTATGGGGTTAATGGGGTTTATGGGGTTCTATGGGGTTCCTATGGGATTTCTATGGGGTTTTATGGGGGCTATGGGGGGCTATGGGGTTTCTATGGGGTTTGGGGTTTTAATGGGGTCTATGGGGCAGCTATGGGGTCTATGGGGCGGCTATGGGGTTTTATGGGGTGTATGGGGCGGCTATGGGGTTTTAAGGGGTTTATGGGGTCTATGGGGTTTCTATGGGGTTTTATGGGGTTCCTATGGGGGGCTATGGGGGTCTATGGGGGGCTATGGGGTTCTATGGGATTCCTATGGGGGGCTATGGGGGGCTATGGGGTTTATGGGGCACTATGGGGGCTATGGGGTTCTATGGGGTCTATGGTGCGGCTATGGGGTTGTATGGGGTCTATGGGGTTTCTATGGGGTTAATGGGGTTTTATTGGGTCTATGGGGTTTCTATGGGGTTAATGGGGGTTTATGGGGTTTTATGGGGTTCTATGGGGCCTATGGGGTTTTAATGGGGTTTCTATGGGGTTTTTATGGGGTCTATGGGGTTTCTATGGGGTCTATGGGGGACTATGGGGTCTATGGGGTCTATGGGGTTAATGGGGTTTCTATGGGGTTAATGGGGTTTCTATGGGGTTAATGGGGTTTCTATGGGGTTCTATAGGGGGCTATGGGGTCTATGGGGTTCCTATGGGGGGCTATGGGGTTTATGGGGTTCCTATGGGGTTTGGGGTTCCTATGGGGGGCTATGGGGTTTCTATGGGGTTCTATGGGGTTTTTATGGGTTTTATGGGGTTTATGGGGTTTTTATGGGGTTTTGGGGTTTATGGGGTTTTATGGGGTTAATGGGGGTTTATGGGGTCTATGGGGTTTTATGGGGTTTATGGGGTTTCTATGGGGTCTATGGGGTTTATGGGGTTTATGGGGTTTTTATGGGGTCTATGGGGTTTCTATGGGGTCTATGGGGTGGCTATGGGGTCTATGGGGTGGCTATGGGGTTCTATAGGGGGCTATGGGGTTTATGGGGGGCTATGGGGTCTGGGGGTTCTATGGGGTCTATGGGGTTTTAATGGGGTTTCTATGGGGTTTCTATGGGGGTCTATGGGGTTTTTATGGGGTCTATGGGGCGGCTATGGGGTTTCTATGGGGTTTTTATGGGGGTTTATGGGGTTTTATGGGGTTTATGGGGTTTTAATGGGGTTCTATGGGGGGCTATGGGGGTCTATGGGGGGCTATGGGGGGCTATGGGATTCCTATGGGGGGCTATGGGGTTTATGGGGCACTATGGGGGCTATGGGGTTCTATGGGGTTCTGTGGGGGGCTATGGGGTTTCTATGGGGGTTTATGGGGTTTCTATGGGGTTTGGGGTTTTTATGGGGTTTATGGGGTTTCTATGGGGTTTTATGGGGTTTATGGGGTTTTATGGGGTTCTATGGGGGGCTATGGGGGTCTATGGGGTTTGGGGGTTCTATGGGGTTCCTATGGGGGTCTATGGGGGGCTATGGGGTCTGGGGGTTCTATTGGGTTACTATGGGGTTACTATGGGGTTTCTATGGGGTATATGGGGTTTTTATGGGGTTCCTATGGGGTTTCTATGGGGTTTGGGGGTTCTATGGGGTTTCTATGGGGGGCTATGGGGGTTCTATGGGGTCTATGGGGCACTATGGGGGGCTATGGGGTTTCTATGGGGTTTCGGGTTTCTATGGGATTTCTATGGGTTTTTATGGGGTTTATGGGGTTTATGGGGTTTATGGGGTTTTTATGGGGTATATGGGGTTTATGGGGTTCTATGGGGTTCCTATGGGGGGCTATGGGGGTCTATGGGGGGCTATGGGGTCTGGGGGTTCTATGGGGTTCTATAGGGGGCTATGGGGTTCCTATGGGGTTCCTATGGGGTTTCTATGGTGTCTCTATGGGGTTTGGGGTTCCTATGGGGTCTATGGGGTTCTATGGGGCCTATGTGGTTTGGGGATTCTATGGGGTTCCTATGGGGTTCCTATGGGGCTTCTATGGGGTTTCTATGGGATTTCTATGGGGTTTCTATGGGGTTAATGGGGTTTTATGGGGTCTATGGGGTTTTTATGGGGTTTCTATGGGGTCTATGGGGTTTTATGGGGTTTCTATGGGGTTCCTATGGGGTTTGGGGGTTCTATGGGGTTTATGGGGTTCTATAGGGGGCTATAGGGTTTATGGGGGGCTATGGGATTTCTATGGGATTCCTATGGGGGGCTATGGGGGACTATGGGGTTTCTATGGGGTCTATGGGGTGGCTATGGGGTCTATGGGGTGGCTATGGGGTCTATGGGGTAGCTATGGGGTTTATGGGGTTTTTATGGGGTTTTATGGGGTTTATGGGGTTTTATGGGGTTTGGGGGTTCTATGGGGTTCCTATGGGGTTCTATGGGGTTCCTATGGGGGGCTATGGGGTTCTATGGGGGGCTATGGGGGGCTATGGGGGACTATGGGGTTTCTATGGGGTCTATGGGGCAGCTATGGGGTCTATGGGGCGGCTATGGGGTCTATGGGGTGGCTATGGGGTTCTATGGGGTTTATGGGGTTTTATGGGGTCTATGGGGTGGCTATGGGGTTTCTATGGGGTTTATGGGGTTTCTATGGGGTTTATGGGGTTTTATGGGGTTTGGGGGTTCTATGGGGTTCCTATGGGGTTCTATGGGATTCCTATGGGAGGCTATGGGGGGCTATGGGGTTTATGGGGCACTATGGGGGCTATGGGGTTCTATGGGGTTCTATGGGGTTTTTATGGGGTTTATGGGGTTTTATGGGGTTTTATGGGGTTTATGGGGTTTCTATGGGGTTTTATGGGGTTTTATGGGGTTTATGGGGTTTATGGGATTTCTATGGGGTTCCTATGGGGGGCTATGGGGTTTCTATGGGGTTTATGGGGTTTTATGGGGTTTTATGGGGTTTATGGGGTTTTTATGGGGTCTATGGGGTTCTATGGGGTTCCTATGGGGTTCTATGGGATTCCTATGGGAGGCTATGGGGGGCTATGGGGTTTATGGGGCACTATGGGGCCTATGGGTTTCTATGGGGTTCTATGGGGTTTCTATGGGGTTCTATGGGGTTTCTATGGGGTTTTATGGGGTTTATGGGGTTCTATGGGGTTTCTATGGGGTTTATGGGGGACTATGGGGTTTCTATGGGGTTTCTATGGGGTTTGGGGTTTCTATGGGTTTCTATGGGGTTTCTATGGGGTCTATGGGGTTTTATGGGGTTTCTATGGGGTCTATGGGGTTTTAATGGGGTTTAAGGGGTTTATGGGGTTTCTATGGGGTTTCTATGGGGTTTCTATGGGGTTCCTATGGGGTTTCTATTGGGTCTGGGGGTTCTATGGGGTTCCTATGGGGGACTATGGGGGTCTATGGGGGGCTATGGGGTCTGGGGGTTCTATTGGGTTACTATGGGGTTACTATGGGGGTTCTATGGGGTATATGGGGTTTCTATGGGGTTTTATAGGGTTTGGGGTTCCTATGGGGTTCTATGGGGTTTCTATGGGGTTCCTATGGGGTCTGGGGGTTCTATGGGGTTCTATAGGGGGCTATGGGGTTTATGGGGGACTATGGGGTTTCTATGGGGTTCCTATAGGGTTCTATGGGATTCCTATGGGGCGGCTATGGGGTTTTATGGGGTTTTATGGGGTTTATGGGGTTTTTATGGGGTTTATGGGGTTGGGGGGGGGGGGCTATGGGGTTATATGGGGTTTTATGGGGTTTTTATGGGGTTTCTATGGGGTTCTATGGGGTTTTTATGGGGTTAATGGGGTTTTATGGGGTCTGAGGGTTCTATGGGGTTTCTATGGGGTTCTATGGGGTTCCTATGGGGGGCTATGGGGGTCTATGGGGGGCTATGGGGTCTGGGGTTTCTATGGGGTTTCTATGGGGTTTGGGGGTTCTATGGGGTTCCTATGGGGGGCTATGGGGGGCTATGGGGTTTCTATGGGGTTTGGGGTTTTATGGGGTTTTATGGGGTTTCTATGGGGTCTGGGAGTTCTATAGGGTTCTATAGGGGGCTATGGGGTTCATGGGGGGCTATGGGATTTCTATGGGGCACTATGGGGGGCTATGGGGTTTTTTCTATGGGGTTTGGGGTTTTTATGGGGTTTTTATGGGGTTTATGGGGTTTTTATGGGGTTTATGGGGTTTTATGGGGGTTATGGGGTTTTTATGGGGTTTATGGGGTTTTTATGGGGTTTATGGGGTTTTATGGGGGTTATGGGGTTTTTATGGGGTTTATGGGGTTTTTATGGGGTTTATGGGGTTTTATGGGGTTTATGGGGTTCTCTAGTGGGCTATGGGGCACTATGGGGGGCTATGGGACGTTATGGGGTTTCTATGGGGTTTATGGGGTCTATGGGGTTAATGGGGTTTTTATGAGGTCTATGGGGCAGCTATGGGGTTTTATGGGGTTTATGGGGTTTATGGGGTTTTTATGGGGTCTATGGGGTTGGAGGGGGGGCTATGGGGTTCTATGGGGCCTATGGGGTTTCTATGGGGTTCTATGGGGGGCTATGGGGGTCTATGGGGGGCTATGGGGGGCTATGGGGTTTCTATGGGGTTTGGGGTTTCTATGGGGTCTGTGGGGTTTTAATGGGGTCTATGGGGCGGCTATGGGGTTTTATGGGGTTTTTATGGGGTTTTATGGGGTTTTATGGGGTTTATGGGGTTTTATGGGGTTTGGGGTTTCTATGGGGTTCTATAGGGGGCTATGGGGTTTATGGGGGGCTATGGGATTTCTATGGGGCACTATGGGGGACTATGGGGTCTATGGGGTTTTATGGGGTTAATGGGGTTTTATGGGGTTTTATGGGGTTTCTATGGGGTTTATGGGGTTTTATGGGGTTTCTATGGGGTTTTATGGGGTTTCTATGGGGTTTTTATGGGGTTTATGGGGTTTTATGGGGTTTTTATGGGGTTTCTATGGGGTTTTATGGGGTTTCTATGGGGTTCTATGGGGTTTCTATGGGGTTTATGGGGTTTTATGGGGTTTATGGGGTTTCTATGGGGTTTTTATGGGGTTTATGGGGTTTCTATGGGGTTTTATGGGGTTTATGGGGTTTCTATGGGGTTTCTATGGGGTCTGGGGGTTCTATGGGGTTTTTATGGGGTTTATGGGGTTTTATGGGGTTTTTATGGGGTTCTATAGGGGGCTATGAGGTTTATGGTGGACTATGGGGTTTCTATGGGGTTTCTATGGGGTTTCTATGGGGTTTGGGGTTTCTATGGGTTTCTATGGGGTTTTATGGGGTTTGGGGTTTCTATGGGATTCTATGGGGTTTCTATGGGGTTTTATGGGGTTTATGGGGTTTATGGGGTTTCTATGGGGTTCTATAGGGGGCTATGATGTTTATGGTGGACTATGGGGTTTCTATGGGGTTTCTATGGGGTTTGGGGTCTCTATGGGGTTCCTATGGGGTTTCTATGGGGTCTGAGGGTTCTATGGGGTTTCTATGAGGTTTCTATGGGGTTTATGGGTTGGGGGGGGGCTATGGGGTTCTATGGGGTTTATGGGGTTTATGGGGTTCCTATGGGGTTTTTATGGGGTTTCTATGGGGTTTTATGGGGTTAATGGGGTTTATGGGGTTAATGGGGTTTTTATGGGGTTTATGGGGTTCCTATGGGGTTTCTATTGGGTCTGGGGGTTCTATGGGGTTCCTATGGGGTTCTATGGGATTCCTATGGGGGGCTATGGGGTTTATGGGGCACTATGGGGGCTATGGGTTTCTATGGGGTTCTATGGGGTTTTATGGGGTTTATGGGGTTTATGGGGTTTTTATGGGGTTTTATGGGGTCTATGGGGTTTATGGGGTCTATGGGGTTTTTATGGGGTTTATGGGGTTTTTATGGGGTTTCTATGGGGTTTATGGGGTTTTATGGGGTTTATGGGGTCTATGGGGTTTTTATGGGTCTATGGGGTCCTATGGGGTTTATGGGGGTTTTATGGGGTTTCTATGGGGTTTTATGGGGTTTTATGGGGTTTTCATGGTATCTATGGGGTTTTTATGGGGTTTTTATGGGGTTTCTATGGGGTTTTTATGGGGTTTTTATGGGGTTTCTATGGGGTTTCTATGGGGTTTTATGGTGTTTTATGGGGTTTTCATGGTTTCTATTGGGTTGTATGGGTATTTATGGGGTTTCTATGGGGTTTCTATAGGGTTTTATGGGGTTTTATGGCGTTTTAAGAGGTTTTTTGGGGTTTATGGGGTTTCTATGGGGTTTTTATGGGGTTTTATGGGGTTTTTATGGTTTCTATGGGGTATTTATGGGGTTTTATGGGGTTTTTATGGGGTTTCTATGGGGTTTTTATGGGGTTTTCATGGTTTCTATGGGGTTCTATGGGGTTTTTATGGGGTTTTTATGGGGTTTTTATGGGGTTTTATGGGGTTTTCATGGTTTCTATGGGGTTTTTATGGGGTTTCTATGGGGTTTTTTGGGGTTTTTATGGGGTTTTCATGGTTTTTATGGTTTCTATGGGGTTTATATGGGGTTTCTATGGGGTTTTTATGGGGTTTCTATGGGGTTTCTATGGGGTTTCTATGGGGTCTTATGGGGTTTTCATGGTTTCTATGGGATTTTATGGGGTTTTATGGGGTTTTTTGGGGTTTATGGGGTTTCTATGGGGTTTTTATGGGGTTTTATGGGGTTTTTATGGTTTCTATGGGGTATTTATGGGGTTTTGTGGGGTTTTTATGGGGTTTCTATGGGTTTTCTATGGGGTTTATGGGGTTTATGGGGTTTCTATGGGGTTTTTATGGGGTTTTTATGGGGTTTTATGGCATTTTATGGCATGTTAAGAGGTTTTTGGTGTTTATGGGGTTTCTATGGGGTTCTTATGGGGAATTTATGGGGACTTTTGGGGTTTCTATGGGGTTTTATAGGGTTTCTATGGGGTTTTTATGGTTTCTATGGGGTATTTATGGGGTTTCTATGGGGTTTTTATGGGGTTTTTATGGTTTCTATGGGGTTTGTATGGGGTTTGGGGGTTGTATGGGGTTCCTATGGGGTTTCTATGGGGTCTGGGTGTTCTATGGGGTTTCTATGGTGTCCCTATGGGGTTTCTATGGGGTTTCTATGAGGTCTGGAGGTTCTATGGGGTTTCTATGGTGTTTATGTGGTTTTATGGGGTTTATGGGGTTTCTATGGGGTTTTTATGGGATTTTATGGGGTTTTATGGCATTTTAAGAGGTTTTATGGAGTTTATGGGGTTTCTATGGGGTTCTTATGGGGTATTTATGTGGATTATGGGGTTTCTATGGGGTTTTTATGGGGTTTTATGGGTATTTATGGGGTTCTATAAGGTTTTATGGGGTTTATGGGATTTCTATGGGTTTTTATGGGGTTTATGGGGTTTCTATGGGTTTTATGGGGTTTTTATGGGGTTTTATGTTTTTTTATGGCATTTTTAGAGGTTTTATGGGGTTTTTATGGGGTTTTTATGGGGTTTTTATGGGGTTTTATGGGGTTTTCATGGTTTCTATGGGGTTTTTATGGGGTTTTATGGCGTTTTAATAAGTTTTATGGGGTTTATGGGGTTTCTATGGGGTTTATGGGGTTTCTATGGGGTTCTTATGGGGAATTTATGGGGATTTTGGGGTTTCTATGGGGTTTTATAGGGTTTCTATGGGGTTTTTATGGGTTTTTATGTTTTTTATGGCGTTTTTAGAGGTGTTATGGGGTTTTTATGGGGCTTTTATGGGGTTTTCATGGTTTCTATGGGGTATTTATGGGGTTTTATGGGGTTTTCGTGGTATCTATGGGGTTTTCATGGGGTTTCTATGGGGTATTTATGGGGTTTTATGGGGTTTTATGGGGTTTTCATGGGGTTGTATGGGGATTTCATGGTTTCTATGGAGTTTTTATGGGGTTTTATGGGGTTTTTATGGGGTATTTATGGGGTTTTCATGGTTTCTATGGGGTTTTTATGGGTTTTCTATGGGGTTTTATGGTGTTTTCATGGTTTCTATGGGGTTTCTATGGGGTTTTTATGGGGTTTTTATGGGGTTTCTTTGGGGTTTTATGGGGTTTTCATGGTTTCTATGGGGTTTTTAAGGTTTCTATGGGGTTTTTATGGGGTTTCTATGGGGTTTCTATGGGGTTTTTATGGGGTTTTTATGGGGTTTTTATGGGGTTTCTATGGGGTTTTTATGGGGTATTTATGGGGTTTTATGGGGTTTTATGGGGTTTTTATGGGGTTTCTATGGGGTTTTCGTGGTTTCTATGGGGTTTCTATGGGGTTTTTATGGGGTTTTTATGGGGTTTTTATGGGGTTTCTATGGGGTTTCTATGGGGTTTTATGGGGTTTTTATGGGGTATTTATGGGGTTTTATGGGGTTTTCATGGTTTCTATGGGGTTTTATGGGGTTTTTATGGGGTTTTTATGGGGTTTTTATGGGGTTTCTATGGGGTTTTCATGGTTTTTATGGGGTTTTATGGGGTTTGGGGTTTCTATGGGGTTTTATGGGGGTTTATGGGGTTTTATGGGGTTTCTATGGGGTTTTTATGGGGTTTATGGGGTTTTATGGGGTTTGGGGTTTCTATGGGGTTTCTATGGGGTTCCTATGGGGTTTTATGGGGTTTTCATGGTTTCTATGGGGTTTCTATGGGGTTTTATGGGGTTTTATGGGGTTTTATGGGGTTTCTATGGGGTTTTATGGGGTTTTCATGGTTTCTATTGGGTTTCTATAGGGTATTTATGGGGTTTCTATGGGGTTTCTATGGGGTTTTTATGGTTTCTATGGGGTTTTTATGGGGTTTTCGTGGTTTCTATGGGGTTTTTATGGGGTTTCTATGGGGTTTCTATGGGGTTTTTATGGGGTTTCTATGGGGTTTCTATGGGGTTTTTATGGGGTTTTATGGGTTTTCATGGTATCTATGGGGTTTTTATGGGGTTTCTATGGGGTTTTTATGGGGTTTTATGGGGTTTCTATGGGGTTTTTATGGGGTTTTTATGGGGTTTTATGGGGTTTCTATGGGGTTTTTATGGGGTTTCTATGGGGTTTTATGGGGTTTCTATGTGGTTTTTATGGGGTTTTTATGGGGTTTCTATGGGGTTTCTATGGGGTTTTTATGGTTTCTATGGGGTATTTATGGGGTTTCTATGGGGTTTTTATGGGGTTTCTATGGGGTTTTCATGGTTTCTATGGGGTTTTATGGGGTTTTTATGGGGTTTTTATGGGGTTTTTATGGGGTTTCTATGGGGTTTTTATGGGGTTTCTATGGGGTTTTTATGGGGTTTTCATGGTTTCTATGGGGTTTCTATGAGGTTTGTATGGGGTTTTATGGGGTTTCTATGGGGTTTTTATGGGGTCTTATGGGGTTTTCATGGTTTCTATGGGGTTTTTATGGGGTTTTATGGGGTTTTTATGGGTTTTTATGGGGTTTTCATGGTTTCTATGGGGTTTCTATGGGGTTTTTATGGGGTTTTATGGTTTCTATGGGGTTTTTATGGGGTTTTTATGGGGTTTCTATGGGATTTTCATGGTTTCTATGGGGTTTCTATGGGGTTTTCATGGGGTTTTCATGGGGTATTTATGGGGTTTTATGGGGTTTTCATGGTTTCTATGGGGTTTTTATGGGGTTTTATGGGGTTTTCATGGTTTTTATGGGGTTTCTATGGGGTTTTTATGGAGTTTTATGGGGTTTTTATGGGGTTTCTATGGGGTTTTATGGGGTTTTATGGGGTTTCTATGGGGTTTTTATGGGGTTTCTATGGGGTTTCTATGGGGTTTCTATGGGGTTTTATGGGGTTTCTATGGGTTTCTATGGGGTTTCTATGGGGTTTTTATGGGGTTTTTATGGGGTTTTTATGGGGTTTCTATGGGGTTTTCATGGTTTCTATGGGGTTTTTATGGGGTTTCTATGGGGTTTTATGGGGTTTTTATGGTTTTTATGGGGTATTTATGGGGTTTTATGGGGTTTTATGGGGTTTTCATGGTTTCTATGGGGTTTCTATGGGGTTTATGGGGTTTCTATGGGGTTTTTATGGGGTTTCTATGGGGTTTTCATGGTTTTTATGGGGGTTTTATGGGTTTTTATGGGGTTTTTATGGGGTTTTATGGGGTTTTCATGGTTTCTATGGGGTTTTTATGGTGTTTTATGGGGTTTTCATGGTTTCTATGGGGTTTCTATGGGGTTTTTATGGGGTATTTATGGGGTATTTATGGGGTTTTTATGGGGTTTTTATGGGTTTTTATGGGGTTTTCATGGTTTCTATGGGGTTTTTATGGGGTTTCCATGGGGTTTTATGGGGTTTTTATGGGGTTTTTATGGGGTTTTCATGGTATCTATGGGGTATTTATGGGGTTTTATAGGGTTTTTATAGGGTTTTTATGGGGTTTCTATGGGGTTTTTATGGGGTTTCTATGGGGTTTTTATGGGGTTTTTATGGGTTTTTATGGGGTTTTCATGGTTTCTATGGGGTATTTATGGGGTATTTATGGGGTTTTCATGGTTTCTATGGGGTTTTTATGGGGTTTCTATGGGGTTTTCATGGTTTCTATGGGGTTTTTATGGGGTTTTATAGGGTTTCTATGGGGTTTTTATGGGGTTTTTATGGGGTTTCTATGGGGTTTTATGGGGTTTCTATGGGGTTTTTATGGGGTTTTTATGGGGTTTCTATGGGGTTTTTATGGGGTTTCTATGGGGTTTTTATGGGGTTTCTATGGGGTTTTTATGGGGTTTCTATGGGGTTTTATGGGGTTTTCATGGTTTCTATGGGGTTTTATGGGGTTTTATGGTATTTCTATGGGGTTTATGTGGTTTTATGTGGTTTCTATGGGGTTTATGGGGTTTCTATGGGGTTTTTATGGGGTTTTATGGGTATTTATGGGGTTCTATAAGATTTTATGGGGTTTATGGGATTTCTATGGGGTTTTTATGGGGTTTATGGGGTTTTTATGGGGTTTCTATGGGGTTTGGGGTTTCTATGGGGTTTCTATGGGGTCTGGGGGTTCTATGGGGTTTCTATGGGGTCTGGGGGTTCTATGGGGTTTCTATGGGGTCCCTATGGGGTTTCTATGGGGTTTCTATGAGGTCTGGAGGTTCTATGGGGTTTCTATGGGGTTTCTATGGGGTTTATGTGGTTTTATGGGATTTCTATGGGGTTTTTATGGGGTTTTTATGGGGTTTTATAGGGTTTCTATGGGGTTTTCATGGTTTCTATGGGGTTTCTATGGGGTTTCTATGGGGTTTTTATGGGGTTTTTATGGAGTTTTTATGGGGTTTCTATGGGGTTTTTATGGGGTTTATGGGGTTTTATGGGGTTTATGGGGTTCTATAGTGGGCTATGGGGCACTATGGGGGGCTATGGGGGGCTATGGGGTTTCTATGGGGTTTGGGGTTTCTATTGGGTCTGGGGGTTCTATGGGGTTCCTATAGGGTTTCTATGGGGTTCTATGGGGTTTCTATGGGGTTCTATGGGGTTTTTATGGGGTTTTATGGGGTTTTTATGGGGTTTCTATGGGGTTTTCATGGTTTCTATGGGGTTTTATGGGGTTTTTATGGGGTTTCTATGGGGTTTTTATGGGTTTTTATGGGGTTTTTATGGGGTTTTCATGGTTTCCATGGGGTTTTTATGGGGTTTCTATGGGGTTTTTATGGTTTCTATGGGGTTTTATGGGGTTTTATGGTATTTCTATGGGGTTTATGTGGTTTTATGTGGTTTCTATGGGGTTTATGGGGTTTCTATGGGGTTTTTATGGGGTTTTATGGGTATTTATGGGGTTCTATAAGATTTTATGGGGTTTATGGGATTTCTATGGGGTTTTTATGGGGTTTATGGGGTTTTTATGGGGTTTCTATGGGGTTTGGGGTTTCTATGGGGTTTCTATGGGGTCTGGGGGTTCTATGGGGTTTCTATGGGGTCTGGGGGTTCTATGGGGTTTCTATGGGGTCCCTATGGGGTTTCTATGGGGTTTCTATGAGGTCTGGAGGTTCTATGGGGTTTCTATGGGGTTTCTATGGGGTTTATGTGGTTTTATGGGATTTCTATGGGGTTTTTATGGGGTTTTTATGGGGTTTTATAGGGTTTCTATGGGGTTTTCATGGTTTCTATGGGGTTTCTATGGGGTTTCTATGGGGTTTCTATGGGGTTTCTATGGGGTTTTTATGGGGTTTTTATGGAGTTTTTATGGGGTTTCTATGGGGTTTTTATGGGGTTTATGGGGTTTTATGGGGTTTATGGGGTTCTATAGTGGGCTATGGGGCACTATGGGGGGCTATGGGGGGCTATGGGGTTTCTATGGGGTTTGGGGTTTCTATTGGGTCTGGGGGTTCTATGGGGTTCCTATAGGGTTTCTATGGGGTTCTATGGGGTTTCTATGGGGTTCTATGGGGTTTTTATGGGGTTTTATGGGGTTTTTATGGGGTTTCTATGGGGTTTTCATGGTTTCTATGGGGTTTTATGGGGTTTTTATGGGGTTTCTATGGGGTTTTTATGGGTTTTTATGGGGTTTTTATGGGGTTTTCATGGTTTCCATGGGGTTTTTATGGGGTTTCTATGGGGTTTTTATGGTTTCTATGGGGTTTTTATGGGGTTTTATGGGGTTTTTATGGGGTTTCTATGGGGTTTGGGGTCTCTATGGGGTTCCTATGGGGTTCCTATGGGGTTTCTATTGGGTTCCTATGCGGGGCTATGGGGTCTGGGGGTTCTGTGGGGTTTCTATGGGGTTTCTATGGGGTTTTATGGGGTTTATGGGGTTTTATGGGGTTTGGGGTTTCTATGGGGATTCTATGGGGTTTCTATTGGGTCTGGGGGTTCTATGGGTTTTTTGGGGGGTTTATGGGGTTTATGGGATTTCTATAGGGTTTCTATAGGGTTTCTATGGGCTTTCTATGGGGTTTTATGGGGTTTCTATGGGGCACTATGGGGGCTATGGGGTTCTATGGGGGTCTGAGGGTTCTATGGGGTTTCTATGGGGTTTCTATGAGGTTTATGGGGTTGGGGGGGGGCTATGGGTTTCTATGGGGCCTATGGGGTTTTAATGGGGTTCTATGGGGGGCTATGGGGGGGAATGGGGGGCTATGGGGTTCCTATGGGGTTTGGGGTTTCTATGGGGTCTGGGGGTTCTATGGGGTTTCTATGGGGTTTCTATGGGGTCTGGGTTTTCTATGGGGTTTCTATGGGGTTCCTATGGGGTTTCTATGGGGGGCTATGTGGGTCTATGGGGTTCCTATGGGGTCTGGTGGTTCTATGGTATTTCTATGGTGTTTATGTGGTTTTATGGGGTTTCTATGGGGTTTTATGGGGTTTTATGGCTTTTTAAGAGATTTTATGGGGCTTATGGGGTTTTATGGGGTTTTCATGGTTTCTATGGGGTTTTTCTGGGTTTTTATGGGGTATTTATGGGGTTTCTATGGGGTTTTATAGCGTTTCTATGGGGTTTCTATGGGGTTTTTATAGGGTTTCTATGGGGTTTCTATGGGGTTTCTATGGGGTTTTATGGGGTTTTATGGGGTTTTCATGGTTTCTATGGGGTTCTATGGGGTTTCTATGGGGTTTCTATGGGGTTTTCATGGGGTTTCTATGGGGTTTTATGGGGTTTTATGGGGTTTTCATGGTTTCTATGGGGTTCTATGGGGTTTCTATGGGGTTTCTATGGGGTATTTATGGGGTTTCTATGGGGTTTTTATGGGGTTTCTATGGGGTTTTATGGGGTTTTTATGGGGTTTTTATGGGGTTTTATGGGGTTTTTATTGGGTATTTATGGGGTTTCTATGGGGTTCTATGGGGTTTTCATGGTTTCTATGGGGTTTTTATGGGGTTTTTATGGGGTTTTATGGGGTTTTATGGGGTATTTATGGTGTTTTATGGGGTTTTCATGGTTTCTATGGGGTTTCTATGGGGTTTTCATGGTTTCTATGGGGTTTTTATGGGGTTTCCATGGGGTTTTATGGGGTTTTTATGGGGTTTTTATGGGGTTTTCATGGTATCTATGGGGTATTTATGGGGTTTTATAGGGTTTTTATAGGGTTTTTATGGGGTTTCTATGGGGTTTTTATGGGGTTTCTATGGGGTTTTTATGGGGTTTTTATGGGTTTTTATGGGGTTTTCATGGTTTCTATGGGGTATTTATGGGGTATTTATGGGGTTTTCATGGTTTCTATGGGGTTTTTATGGGGTTTCTATGGGGTTTTCATGGTTTCTATGGGGTTTTTATGGGGTTTTATAGGGTTTCTATGGGGTTTTTATGGGGTTTTTATGGGGTTTCTATGGGGTTTTATGGGGTTTCTATGGGGTTTTTATGGGGTTTTTATGGGGTTTCTATGGGGTTTTTATGGGGTTTCTATGGGGTTTTTATGGGGTTTCTATGGGGTTTTTATGGGGTTTCTATGGGGTTTTTATGGGGTTTCTATGGGGTTTTATGGGGTTTTCATGGTTTCTATGGGGTTTTATGGGGTTTTATGGTATTTCTATGGGGTTTATGTGGTTTTATGTGGTTTCTATGGGGTTTATGGGGTTTCTATGGGGTTTTTATGGGGTTTTATGGGTATTTATGGGGTTCTATAAGATTTTATGGGGTTTATGGGATTTCTATGGGGTTTTTATGGGGTTTATGGGGTTTTTATGGGGTTTCTATGGGGTTTGGGGTTTCTATGGGGTTTCTATGGGGTCTGGGGGTTCTATGGGGTTTCTATGGGGTCTGGGGGTTCTATGGGGTTTCTATGGGGTCCCTATGGGGTTTCTATGGGGTTTCTATGAGGTCTGGAGGTTCTATGGGGTTTCTATGGGGTTTCTATGGGGTTTATGTGGTTTTATGGGATTTCTATGGGGTTTTTATGGGGTTTTTATGGGGTTTTATAGGGTTTCTATGGGGTTTTCACGGTTTCTATGGGGTTTCTATGGGGTTTTTATGGGTTTTTATGGGGTTTCTATGGGGTTTTATGGGATTTTCATGGTTTTTATGGGGTTTCTATGGGGTTTTTATGGGGTTTACTGGTTTCTATGGGGTTTTTGTGGGATTTCTATGGGGTTTCTATGGGGTTTTTATGGGGTTTTTATGGGGTTTTTATGGGGTTTTATGGCGTTTTAATAAGTTTTATGGGGTTTATGGGGTTTCTACGGGGTTTATGGGGTTTCTATGGGGTTTATGGGGTTTCTATGGGGTTCTTATGGGGAATTTATGGGAACTTTTGGGGTTTCTATGGGGTTTTATAGGGTTTCTATGGGGTTTTTATGGTTTCTATGGGTTATTTATGGGGTTTCTATGGGGTTTTATGGGGTTTTTATGGGGTTTTTATGGGGTTTTATGGGGTTTTTATGGTTTCTATGGGGTTTTTATGGGGTTTCTATGGGGTTTCTATGGGGTTTTCATGGTTTCTATGGGGTTTCTATGGGGTTTTTATGGGGTTTCTATGGGGTTTCTATGGGGTTTTATGGGGTTTTATGGGGTTTTCATGGTTTCTATGGGGTTTTATGGGGTTTGATGGGGTTTTTATGGGGTTTTATGGGGTTTTTATGGGGTTTCTATGGGGTTTCTGTGGGGTTTTCATGGTTTCTATGGGGTTTCTATGGGGTTTTTATGGGGTTTTTATGGGGTTTTTATGGGGTTTTATGGGGTTTTTATGGGGTTTCTATGGGGTTTTTATGGGGTTTTTATGGGGTATTTATGGGGTTTCTATGGGGTTTTTATGGGGTTTTTATGGGGTTTTATGGGGTTTTATGGGGTTTTCATGGTTTCTGTGGGGTTTTTATGGGGTTTCTATGGGGTTTATGGGGTTTTTATGGTTTCTATGGGGTTTCTATGGGGTTTTATGGGGTTTTATGGGGTTTTCATGGTTTCTATGGGGTTTTTATGGGGTTTTCATGGTATCTATGGGGTCTCTATGGGGTTTTTATGGGGTTTTATGGGGTTTTTATGGGTTTTTATGGGGTTTTTATGGTTTCTATGGGGTTTCTATGGGGTTTCTATGGGGTTTTATGGGGTTTTATGGGGTTTTCATGGTTTCTATGGGGTATTTATGGGGTTTCTATGGGGTTTCTATGGGGTTTTATGGGGTTTTATGGGGTTTTCATGGTTTCTATGGGGTATTTATGGGGTTTTTATGGGGTTTCTATGGGGTTTTTATGGGGTTTCTCTGGGGATTTATGGGGTTTTCATGGTTTCTATGGGGTTTCTATGGGGTTTTTATGGGGTTTTATGGGGTTTTCATGGTTTCTATGGGGTTTTTATGGGGTTTTATGGGGTTTTCATGGTTTCTTTGGGGTTTCTATGGGGTTTTTATGGGGTTTTTATGGGGTTTCTATGGGGTTTTTATGGGGTTTTATGGGGTTTTCATGGTTTCTATGGGGTTTTATGGGGTTTTCATGGTTTCTATGGGGTTTTTATGGGGTTTTTATGGGGTTTTTATGGGGTTTTATGGGGTTTCTATGGGGTTTCTATGGGGTTTTCATGGTTTCTATGGGGTTTATGGGGTTTCTATGGGGTTTCTATGGGGTTTATGGGGTTTCTATGGGGTTTCTATGGGGTATATGGGGTTTCTATGGGGTTTTTATGGGGTTTTTATGGGGTTTCTATGGGGTTTTTATGGGGTTTTATGGGGTTTTATGGCGTTTTAAGAGGTTTTTTGGGGTTTATGGGGTTTCTATGGGGTTCTTATGGGGAATTTATGGGGATTTTGGGGTTTCTATGGGGTTTTTAAGGGGTTTTTATGGGGTTTTTATGGGGTTTTATGGGGTTTTTATGGTTTCTATGGGGTATTTATGGGGTTTCTATGGGGTTTTTATGGGGTTTCTATGGGGTTTTCATGGGGTTATTATGGGGTTTTATGGGGTTTTTATGGTCTTTATGGGGTTTTATGGGGTTTTATGGGGTTTTCATGGTTTCTATGGGGTTTCTATGGGGTTTTTATGGGGTTTTATGGGGTTTTCATGGTTTCTATGGGGTTTTTATGTGGTTTCTATGGGGTATCTATGGGGTTTTATGGGGTTTTTATGGGGTTTCTATGGGGTTTTCATGGTTTCTATGGGGTTTTTATGGGGTTTCTATGGGGTTTCTATGGGGTTTTCGTGGTTTCTATGGGGTTTCTATGGGGTTTTTATGGGGTTTTATGGGTTTTTATGGGTTTCTATGGGGTTTTTATGGGGTTTTATGGGGTTTTATGGGGTTTTATGGGGTATTCATGGTTTCTATGGGGTTTCTATGGGGTTTTTATGGGGTGTTTATGGGGTTTTATGGGGTTTTTATGGTATCTATGGGGTTTTTATGGGGTTTTCATGGTTTTCATGGTTTCTATGGGGTTTTTATGGGGTTTCTATGGGGTTTCTATGGGGTTTCTATGGGGTTTGGGGTTTCTATGGGGTTTCTATGGGGTTTCTATGGGGTTCTATGGGGTTTCTATGGGGTTCTATGGGGTTTCTATGGGGTTTCTATGGGGTTTCTATGGGGTTTCTATGGGGTTTGGGGTTTTATGGGGTTTGGGGTTTCTATGGGGTTTTATGGGGTTTTTATGGGGTTTCTATGGGGTTTCTATAGGGTTTTATGGGGTTTTATGGGGTTTTAAGGGGTTTTTATGGGGTTTCTATGGGGTTTTTATGGGGTTTTATGGGGTTTTCATGGTTTCTATGGGGTTTTTATGGGGTTTTATGGGGTTTTATGGGGTTTTCATGGTTTCTATGGGGTTTTTATGGGGTTTCTATGGGGTTTTTATGGGGTTTTTATGGTTTCTATGGGGTTTTTATGGTTTCTATGGGGTTTTTATGGGGTTTTCATGGTTTCTATGGGGTTTTTATGGGGTTTTTATGGGGTTTTTATGGGGTTTCTATGGGGTTTTATGGGGTTTTTATGGGTTTTTATGGGGTTTTCATGGTATCGATGGGGTTTCTATGGGGTTTCTATGGGGTTTTATGGGGTTTTATAGGGTTTTTATAGGGTTTTTATGGGGTTTTTATGGGGTTTTTATGGGGTTTTATGGGGTTTTTATGGTTTCTATGGGGTTTTTATGGGGTTTCTATGGGGTTTCTATGGGGTTTTCATGGTTTCTATGGGGTTTCTATGGGGTTTTTATGGGGTTTCTATGGGGTTTCTATGGGGTTTTATGGGGTTTTATGGGGTTTTCATGGTTTCTATGGGGTTTTATGGGGTTTGATGGGGTTTTTATGGGGTTTTATGGGGTTTTTATGGGGTTTCTATGGGGTTTCTGTGGGGTTTTCATGGTTTCTATGGGGTTTCTATGGGGTTTTTATGGGGTTTTTATGGGGTTTTTATGGGGTTTTATGGGGTTTTTATGGGGTTTCTATGGGGTTTTTATGGGGTTTTTATGGGGTATTTATGGGGTTTCTATGGGGTTTTTATGGGGTTTTTATGGGGTTTTATGGGGTTTTATGGGGTTTTCATGGTTTCTGTGGGGTTTTTATGGGGTTTCTATGGGGTTTATGGGGTTTTTATGGTTTCTATGGGGTTTCTATGGGGTTTTATGGGGTTTTATGGGGTTTTCATGGTTTCTATGGGGTTTTTATGGGGTTTTCATGGTATCTATGGGGTCTCTATGGGGTTTTTATGGGGTTTTATGGGGTTTTTATGGGTTTTTATGGGGTTTTTATGGTTTCTATGGGGTTTCTATGGGGTTTCTATGGGGTTTTATGGGGTTTTATGGGGTTTTCATGGTTTCTATGGGGTATTTATGGGGTTTCTATGGGGTTTTTATGGGGTTTTATAGGGTTTCTATGGGGTTTTATAGGGTTTCTATGGGGTTTCTATGGGGTTTTATGGGGTTTCTATGGGGTTTTTATGGGGTTTTATGGGGTTTTTATGGGGTTTCTATGGGGTTTTATGGGGTTTTTATGGGGTTTTCATGGTTTCTATGGGGTTTCTATGGGGTTTCTATGGGGTTTCTATGGGGTTTTTATGGGGTTTTATGGGGTTTCTATGGGGTTTCTATGGGGTTTCTATGGGGTTTTTATGGTTTCTATGGGGTTTTATGGGGTTTTATGGGCTTTTATAGGGTTTCTATGGGGTTTCTATGGGGTTTCTATGGGGTTTTTCATGGTTTCTATGGGGTTTTTATGGGGTTTTCGTGGTTTCTATGGGGTTTCTATGGGGTTTTATGGGGTTTCTATGGGGTTTTTATGGGGTTTCTATGGGGTTTTATGGGGTTTCTATGGGGTTTTTATGGGGTTTTTATGGGGTTTCTATGGGGTTTTATGGGGTTTTCATGGTTTCTATGGGGTTTTTATGGGGTTTCTATGGGGTTTCTATGGGGTTTTATGGGGTTTCTATGGGGTTTTTATGGGGTTTCTATGGTTTCTATGGGGTTTTTATGGGTTTCTATGGGGTTTCCTATAGGTTCCGCTCGGAGGTGAAGCACATCAAGGTGTTGGTGACTCAGGGTTTGTTCCGCCTCAATGACAAGAAGGGATTCAAGGGGCTGCAGGTCAGTCCTGCCCCATAGCGCCCCATAAGTGACCCCATAGGGACCCATAGAGACCCATAGGGACCCATAGCGCCCCATAGCGACCCATAGAGACCCATAGGGACCCATAGAGACCTATAGGTATCCATAGGGACCCATAGAGACCCATAGGGACCCATAGAGACCTATAGGGACCCATAGGGACCCATAGAGACCCATAGCGCCCCATAAGTGACCCCATATGGACCCATAGAGACCCATAACTGACCCCATAGAGACCCATAGGGACCCATACCAACCCGTAGAGACCCATAGAGACCCATAAAGACCCATAGAGACTCACAGAGACCAATAGAGACACATAACTGACCCCATAGAGACCCATAGGGACCCATAGAGACACATAGAGACCCATAGGGACCCATAGAGACCCATAGCGACTCACAGAGACCCATAGAGACCCATAGGGACCCATAGAGACCCATAGAGACCCATAACTGACCCATAGAGACCCATAGAGAGACATAGGGACCCATAGAGACCCATAGCGACTCACAGAGACCCATAGAGACCCATAGCGACCCATAGAGACCCATAGGGACCCATAACTGACCCCATAGGGACCCATAGAGACCCCATAGAGACCAATAGAGACCCATAGAGACCCATAGCGACCCGTAACTGACCCCATAGGGACCCATAGAGACCCATAGAGACCCATAGAGACCCATAGCGACCCATAGAGACCCATAGCGACCCATAGCGACTCATAGAGACCCATAGAGACCTATAGAGACCCATAGAGACCCATAGAGACCCTTAGGGACCCATAGGGACCCATAACTGACCCCATAGGGACCCATAGAGACCCCATAGAGACCAATAGAGACCCATAGAGACCCATAGAGACGCATAGAGACCCATAACTGACCCCATAGAGACCCATAGAGATCCATAGAGACCCATAGGGACCCATAGAGACCCATAGAGACCCATAGAGACACATAGGGACCCAAAGAGACCCATAACTGACCCCATAACTGACCCCATAGCGCCCCATAGCGAACCCATAGAGACCCATAACTGACCCCATAGGGACCCATAGAGACCCATAGCGACCCATAGAGACCCATAGGGACCCATAGAGACCCATAGAGACCCATAGGGACCAATGGAGACCCATAGCGACTCATAGAGACACATAGAGACCTATAGGGTCCCATAGAGACCCATAGAGACCCATAGAGACCCATAGGGACCCACAGGGACCCATAACTGACCCCATAGGGACCCATAGAGACCCCATAGAGACCAATAGAGACCCATAGAGACCCATAGTGACCTCATAGAGACCCATAGAGATCCATAGAGACCCATAGAAACCCATAGAGACCAATAGCGACTCATAGAGACCCATAGCGACTCATAGAGACCCACAGAGACCCATAGGGACCCATAGAGCCCCATAGCGACTCATAGAGACCCATAGAGACCTATAGGGACCCATAGCGACCCATAGAGACTCATAGGGACCCATAGCGACCCATAGAGACCCATAGAGACCCATAGAGACCCATAACTGACCCCATAGGGACCCATAGAGACCTATAGGGTCCCATAGAGACCCATAGAGACCCATAGAGACCCATAGGGACCCATAACTGACCCCATAGGGACCCATAGAGACCCCATAGAGACCAATAGAGACCCATAGAGACCCATAGTGACCCCATAGAGACCCATAGAGACCCATAGAGACCCATAGCGACCCATAGAGACCCATAGGGACCCATAGAGACCCATAGAGACCCATAGAGACCCATAGCGACCCATAGGGACCCATAGAGACCCATAGGGACCCATAGGGACCCATAGAGACCCATAGAGACCAATAGAGACCCATAGAGACCCATAGAGACCAATAGGGACCCATGGCGCCCCATAACTGACCCCATAGGGACCCATAGCGCCCCATAGCGACCCCATAGAGACCCATAACTGACCCTATAGGGACCCATAGAGACCCATAGGGACCAATGGAGACCAATAGCGACTCATAGAGACCCATAACTGACCCCATAGGGACCCATAGCGCCCCATAGCGACCCCATAGAGACCCATAACTGACCCTATAAGGACCCTTAGAGACCCATAGGGACCAATAATGACCCATAGAGACACATAGGGACCCATAGGGACCCATAACTGACCCCATAGGGACCCGTAACTGACCCCATAGGGACCCATAGAGACCCATAGAGACCAATAGAGACCCATAGAGACCCATAGAGACCAATAGAGACCCATAGAGACCCATAGCGACCCATAACTGACCCCATAGGGACCCATAGCGCCCCATAGCAACCCCATAGAGACCCATAACTGACCCTATAAGGACCCATAGAGACCCATAGGGACCCATAATGACCCATAGAGACACATAGGGACCCATAGGGACCCATAACTGACCCCATAGGGACCCATAGGGACCCATAGAGACCAATAGAGACCCATAGCGACTCATAGAGACCCATAGGGACCCATAGAGACCCATAGAGACCCATAGAGACCCATAGCGACCCATAGAGACCCATAGAGACCCATAGAGACCCATAGGGACCTATAGGGACCCATAGAGACCCCATAGAGACCCCATAGAGACCCCATAGAGACCCATAGAGACCCATAGAGACCTATAGGGACCCATAGAGACCCATAGAGACCCATAGCGACCCATAGGGACCCATAACTGACCCCATAGGGACCCATAGAGACCCCATAGAGACCAATAGAGACCCATAGAGACCCATAGTGACCCATAGAGACCCATAGAGACCCATAGGGACCCATAGAGACCCATAGAGACCCATAGAGACCAATAGGGACCCATAGCGCCCCATAAGTGACCCCATAGGGACCCATAGAGACCCATAGGGACCCATAGGGACCAATGGAGACCCATAGAGACCCATAACTGACCCCATAACTGACCCCATAGCTCCCCATAGTGACCCCATAGAGACCCATAACTGACCCCATAGGGACCCATAGTGACCCATAGAGACTCATAGCTACCCATAACTGACCCATAGCGACCCATAGAGACCCATAGGGACCCATAGAGACCCATAGAGACCTCATAGAGACCAATAGAGACCCATAGAGACCCATAGGGACCCATAACTGACCCCATAGGGACCCATAGAGACCCATAGGGACCAATGGAGACCCATAGAGACCCCATAGAGACCCATAGAGACCCATAACTGACCCTATAGGGACCCATAGAGACCCATAGAGACCCATAGAGACCCATAGGGACCTATAGGGACCCATAGAGACCCATAGGGACCCATAGAGACCAATAGAGACACATAGGGACCCATAGAGACCCATAGAGACCCATAGGGACCCATAACTGACCCCATAAGGACCCATAGAGACCCATAGAGACCAATAGAGACCCATAGAGACCCATAGAGACCCATAGCGACTCATAGAGACCCATAGAGACCCATAGAGACACATAGAGACCAATAGAGACCCATAGGGACCCATAGAGACCCATAGAGACCCATAACTGACCCATAGAGACCCATAACTGACCCCATAGAGACCCATAGAGACCCCATAGAGACCAATAGAGACCCATAGAGACCCATAGAGACCCATAACTGACCCCATAGAGACCCATAGAGACCCATAGAGACCCATAACTGACCCCATAGAGACCCATAGAGATCCATAGAGACCCATAGAGACCCATAAGGACCCATAGGGACCCATAGCGACCCATAGGGGTCTATGGGGTGACCCTATATGTGGTTATGGGGTTTTGTCCCCCCTATAGGACCTGGTTCAGTTCTATCAGTGCTCTATGGGGTGGGGTATGGGGTCCTTATGGGGTCCTTATAGGGTATGGGGTGGTTATGGGGTATGGGGTCCTTATGGGGTATGGGGTGGTTATGGGGTGACCCCATATGTGGTTATGGGGTTTTGGTGTCACCCCATATAGGATCCCATAACCCCCTATAGGACCTGGTGTGGTTCTATAGGGCTCTATGGGGTGGGGTATGGGGTCCTTATGGGGTCCTTATAGGGTTATGGGGTGGTTATGGGGTATGGGGTGGTTATGGGGTATGGGGTGGTTATGGGGTCCTTATAGGGTATGGGGTGGTTATGGGGTGGATATGGGGTGTGGGGTGGTTGTGGGGTATGGGATGGTTATGGGGTGGTTATGGGGTATGGGGTGGTTATGGGGTATGGGCTGGTTATGGGGTATGGGGTGGTTATGGGGTATGGGGTGGTTATGGGGTCCTTATAGGGTATGGGGTTCTTATGGGGTATGGGGTGGTTATGGGGTGGTTATGGGGTGGTTATGGGGTCCTTATAGGTTATGGGGTGGTTATGGGGTGGTTATGGGGTGGTTATGGGGTCCTTATAGGGTATGGGGTCCTTATAGGGTATGGGGTGGTTATGGGGTCCTTATAGGGTATGGGGTCCTTATAGGGTATGGGGTGGTTATGGGGTCCTTATAGGGTACGGGGTTCTTATGGGGTCCTTATAGGGTATGGGGTTCTTACGGGGTATGGGGTGGTTATGGGGTGGTTATGGGTTCCTTATAGGGTATGGGGTGGTTATGGGGCGGGTGTGGGTTGGGGTGGTTATGGGGTCCTTATAGGGGATGGGGTGGTTATGGGGTATGGGGTGGTTATGGGGTATGGGGTGGTTATGGGGTATGGGGTGGTTATGGGGTGACCCCATATGTGGTTATGGGGTTTTGGTGTCACCCAATATGGGATCCCATAACCCCCTATAGGACCTGGTGTGGTTCTATAGGGCTCTATCGGGTGGGGTATGGGATCCTTATGGGGTCCTTATAGGGTATGGGGTGGTTATGGGGTCCTTATAGGGTATGGGGTGGTTATGGGGTATGGGGTCCTTATAGGGTATGGGGTGGTTATGGGGTATGGGGTCCTTATAGGGTATGGGGTGGCTATGGGGTCCTTATAGGGTATGGGGTTCTTATGGGGTCCTTATAGGGTATGGGGTGGTTATGGGGTATGGGGTGGTTACGGGGTCCTTATATGGTATGGGGTGGTTGTGGGGTGGTTATGGGGTCCTTATAGGGTATGGGGTGGTTATGGGGTGTGGGGTGGTTATGGGGTATGGGGTGGTTATGGGGTCCTTATAGGGTATGGGGTGGTTATGGGGTATGGGGTGGTTATGGGGTATGGGGTGGTTATGGGGTGACCCCATATGTGGTTATGGGGTTTTGGTGTCACCCCATATATAATCCCATAACCCCCTATAGGACCTGGTGTGGTTCTATAGGGCTCTATGGGGTGGGGTATGGGGTCCTTATGGGGTCCTTATAGGGTTATGGGGTGGTTATGGGGTAATGGGTGGTTATGGGGTCCTTATAGGGTATGGAGTGGTTATGGGGTATGGGGTGGTTATGGGGCATGGGGTGGTTATGGGGTGACCCCATATGTGGTTATGGGGTTTTGGTGTCACCCCATATAGGATCCCATAACCCCCTATAGGACCTGGTGTGGTTCTATAGGGCTCTATGGGGTGGGGTATGGGGTCCTTATGGGGTCCTTATAGGGTTATGGGGTGGTTATGGGGTTGTTATGGGGTGGTTATGGGGTCCTTATAGGGTATGGGGTGGTTATGGGGTATGGGGTCCTTATAGGTTATGGGGTGGTTATGGGGTATGGGGTGGTTATGGGGTATGGGGTGGTTATAGGGTATGGGTGGTTATGGGGTATGGGGTGGTTATGGGGTCCTTATAGGGTATGGGGTGGTTATGGGGTATGGGGTGGTTATGGGGTATGGGGTGGTTATGGGGTCCTTATAGGGTATGGGGTGGTTATGGGGTCCTTATAGGTTATGGGGTGGTTATGGGGTGGTTATGGGGTGGTTATGGGGTTCTTATAGGGTATGGGGTGGTTATGGGGCGGGTGTGGGTTGGGGTGGTTATGGGGTCCTTATAGGGTATGGGGTCCTTATAGGGTATGGGGTGGTTATGGGGTATGGGGTGGTTATGGGGTATGAGGTGGTTATGGGGTCCTTATAGGTTATGGGGTGGTTATGGGGTGGTTATGGGGTGGTTATGGGGTCCTTATAGGGTATGGGGTCCTTATAGGGTATGGGGTGGTTATGGGGTATGGGGTGGTTATGGGGTATGGGTGGTTATGGGGTATGGGGTGGTTATGGGGTCCTTATAGGGTATGGGGTCCTTATAGGGTATGGGGTGGTTATGGGGTATGGGGTGGTTATAGGGTATGGGTGGTTATGGGGTATGGGGTGGTTATGGGGTCCTTATAGGGTATGGGGTCCTTATAGGGTATGGGGTGGTTATGGGGTATGGGGTGGTTATGGGGTCCTTATAGGGTATGGGGTGGTTATGGGGTCCTTATAGGGTATGGGGTGGTTATGGGGTATGGGGTGGTTATGGGGTGTGGGATTGTTATGGGCTATGGGGTGGTTATGGGGTGGTTATGGGGTTCTATGGGGTGACCCCATAAGTGGTTATGGGGTGTGGGGTGGTTATGGGGTGGTTATGGGGTGACCCCATAAGTGGTTATGGGGTTTTGTTATAGGACCTGGTTGAGTTCTATCAGTGCCATTCCCTCAAGGACTGTTTTAAGGCCCTGGACACGGCCCTATTAGTGCCCTATAAGGAGCCCCACAGCAACAGCAGCACCAGCTCACATGGTACGGTGGGGGGTTATGGGGTCCTTATAGGGTCCTTATGGGGTCCTTATGGGTTATGGGGTTATGGGGTTATGGGGTTATGGGGTTATGGGGTCCTTATAGGGTCCTTATAGGGTATGGGGTTATGGGGTATGGGGTTATGGGTTATGGGTTATGGGGTTATGGGGTTATGGGGTTATGGGGTTATGGGGTTATGGGGTCTATGGGGTTATGGGGATATGGGGTTATGGGGTTATGGGGTTATGGGGTTATGGGGTTATGGGGTTATGGGGTTATGGGGTTATGGGGTATGGGGTTATGGGGTTATGGGGTTATGGGGTTATGGGGTCCTTATAGGGTATGGGGTCCTTATAGGGTATGGGGTTATGGGGTTATGGGGTTATGGGGTGTGGGGTTATGGGTTATGGGGTTATGGGGTTATGGGGTTATGGGGTTATGGGGTGTGGGGTTATGGGGTATGGGGTTATGGGGTTATGGGGTTATGGGGTTATGGGGTGTGGGGTTATGGGGTATGGGGTTATGGGGTTATGGTGTCCTTATAGGGTCCTTATGGGGTCCTTATAGGGTATGGGGTTATGGGGTATGGGGTTATGGGGTTATGGGGTTATGGGGTTATGGGGTTATGGGGGTTATGGGGTTATGGGGTATGGGGTTATGGGGTTATGGGGTTATGGGGTATGGGGTTATGGGGTTATGGGGTATGGGGTTATGGGGTTATGGGGTTATGGGGTCCTTATAGGGTCCTTATGGGTTATGGGGTTATGGGGTATGGGGCTATGGGGTTATGGGGTCCTTATAGGGTCCTTATGGGTTATGGGGTTATGGGGTTATGGGGTTATGGGGTTATGGGGTTATGGGGTTATGGGGTCTATGGGGTTATGGGTT
This sequence comes from Coturnix japonica, assembly GCF_054131305.1. NCBI lineage: Eukaryota > Metazoa > Chordata > Aves > Galliformes > Phasianidae > Coturnix > Coturnix japonica. Next base: position 53,330 of record NW_028189042.1, on the reverse strand, counting down.
ATGGGGCATGGGGTTATGGGTTATGGGGTTATGGGGTGTGGGGTTATGGGGTTATGGGGTATGGGGTTATGGGGTCCTTATGGGGTTATGGGGTCCTTATAGGGTATGGGGTTATGGGGTTATGGGGTTATGGGGTCCTTATAGGGTATGGGGTTATGGGGTTATGGGGTCCTTATAGGGTATGGGGTTATGGGGTTATGGGGTTATGGGGTTATGGGGTATGGGGTTATGGGGTTATGGGGTATGGGGTTATGGGGTTATATGGGGTCTTTATGGGGTTATGGGGTTATGGGGTTATGGGGTCCTTATAGGGTCCTTATGGGGTATGGGGTTATGGGGTTATGGGGTTATGGGGTTATGGGGTCCTTATGGGGTATGGGGGCCTTATGGGGTACGGGGTCCTTATAGGGTATGGGGTGGTTATGGGGTGTGGGGTGGTTGTGGGGTGTGGGGTGGACATGGGGTGGTTATGGGGTATGGGGTCCTTATAGGGTATGGGGTGGTTATGGGGTGTGGGGTGGTTGTGGGGTGTGGGGTGGACATGGGGTGGTTATGGGGTATGGGGTCCTTATAGGGTATGGGGTGGTTATGGGGTGTGGGGTGGTTGTGGGGTGTGGGGTGGACATGGGGTGGTTATGGGGTATGGGGTCCTTATAGGGTATGGGGTGGTTATGGGGTGTGGGGTGGTTATGGGGTCCTTATAGGGTATGGGGTGGCTATGGGGTCCTTATAGGGTATGGGGTGGTTTGGGGGTACTTATAGGGTATGGGGTGGGTGTGGGGTGGGGGGGCCTTATGGGGTCCTTATAAGGTATGGGGTCGTTATAGGGTATGGGGTGGTTATGGGGTATGGGGTGGTTATGGGGTATGGGGTGGTTATGGGGTCCTTATAGGTTATGGGGTGGTTATGGGACGGGTGTGGGGTGGGGTGGTTATGGGGTCCTTATAGGGGATGGGGTGGTTATGGGGTGTGGGGTCCTTATGAGGTCCTTATAGGGTATGGAGTCCTTATAGGGTCCTTATGGGGTACGGGGTCCTTATAGGTTATGGGGTGGTTATGGGGCGGGTGTGGGATGGGGTGGTTATGGGGTCCTTATAGGGTATGGGGGCCTTATAGGGTCCTTATGGGGTACGGGGTCCTTATAGGGTATGGGGTGGTTATGGGGTCCTTATGGGGTCCTTATAGGGTATGGGGTCCTTATAGGGTATGGGGTGGTTATGGGGTGTGGGGTGGATATGGGGTATGGGGTGGGTGTGGGGTATGGGATCCTTATGGGGTCCTTATAGGGTATGGGGTGGTTATGGGGTATGAGGTGGTTATGGGGTCCTTATAGGGTATGGGGTGGTTATGGGGCGGGTGTGGGGTGGGGTGGTTATGGGGTCTTTATAGGGTATGGGGTGGTTATGGGGTATGGGGTGGTTATGGGGTATGGGGTGGTTATGGGGTCCTTATAGGGTATGGGGGCCTTATGGGGTATGGGGGCCTTATAGGGTATGGGGTGGTTATGGGGTATGGGGTGGTTATAGGGTCCTTATAGGGTATGGGGTGGTTATGGGTTCTGGGCTGGTTATGGGGTGGTTGTGGGTCACTTATGGGGTGGTTATGGGGTGGTTGTGGGTCACTTATGGGGTGGTTATGGGTTCTGGGCTGGTTATGGGGTGGTTGTGGGTCACTTATGGGGTGGTTATGGGTTCTGGGTTGGTTATGGGGTGGTTGTGGGTCACTTATGGGGTGGTTATGGGTTCTGGGCTGGTTATGGGGTGGTTGTGGGTCACTTATGGGGTGGTTATGGGTTCTGGGTTGGTTATGGGGTGGTTGTGGGTCACTTATGGGGTGGTTATGGGTTCTGGGCTGGTTATGGGGTGGTTGTGGGTCACTTATGGGGTGGTTGTGGGTCACTTATGGGGTGGTTATTGGTTCTGGGCTGGTTATGGGGTGGTTGTGGGTCACTTATGGGGTGGTTATGGGTTCTGGGTTGGTTATGGGGTGGTTGTGGGTCACTTATGGGGTGGTTATGGGTTCTGGTTGTGGGTCACTTATGGGGTATGGGTTCTGGGCTGGTTATGGGGTGGTTGTGGGTCACTTATGGGGTGGTTATGGGCTCTGGGCTGGTTATGGGGTGGTTGTGGGTCACTTATGGGGTGGTTATGGGTTCTGGGCTGGTTATGGGGTGGTTGTGGGTCACTTATGGGGTGTGGGTTCTGGGTTGGTTATGGGGTGGTTGTGGTTCACTTATGGGGTGGTTATGGGTTCTGGGTTGGTTATGGGGTGGTTGTGGGTCACTTATGGGGTGGTTATGGGTTCTGGGTTGGTTATGGGGTGGTTGTGGGTCACTTATGGGTTGTGGGTTCTGGGTTGGTTATGGGGTGGTTGTGGGTCACTTATGGGGTGTGGGTTCTGGGTTGGTTATGGGGTGGTTGTGGGTCACTTATGGGGTGGTTATGGGTTCTGGGTTGGTTATGGGGTGGTTGTGGGTCACTTATGGGGTGGTTGTGGGTCACTTATGGGGTGGTTATGGGTTCTGGGCTGGTTATGGGGTGGTTGTGGGTCACTTATGGGGTGGTTATGGGTTCTGGGCTGGTTATGGGGTGGTTGTGGGTCACTTATGGGGTGGTTGTGGGTCACTTATGGGGTGGTTATGGGTTCTGGGCTGGTTATGGGGTGGTTGTGGGTCACTTATGGGGTGGTTATGGGTTCTGGGCTGGTTATGGGGTGGTTGTGGGTCACTTATGGGGTGGTTGTGGGTCACTTATGGGGTGGTTATGGGTTCTGGGCTGGTTATGGGGTGGTTGTGGGTCACTTATGGGGTGGTTATGGGTTCTGGGCTGGTTATGGGGTGGTTGTGGGTCACTTATGGGGTGGTTGTGGGTCACTTATGGGGTGGTTATGGGTTCTGGGCTGGTTATGGGGTGGTTGTGGGTCACTTATGGGGTGGTTATGGGTTCTGGGTTGGTTATGGGGTGGCTGTGGGTCACTTTTGGGGTGGTTATGGGTTCTGGGTTGGTTATGGGGTGGTTGTGGGTCACTTATGGGGTGGTTATGGGTTCTGGGTTAGTTATGGGGTGGTTGTGGGTCACTTATGGGGTGGTTATGGGTTCTGGGTTGGTTATGGGGTGGTTGTGGGTCACTTATGGGGTGGTTATGGGTTGGTTATGGGGTGGTTGTGGGTCACTTATGGGGTGGTTATGGGTTCTGGGTTGGTTATGGGGTGGTTGTGGGTCACTTATGTGGTGGTTATGGGTTCTGGGTTGGTTATGGGGTGGTTGTGGGTCACTTATGGGGTGGTTATGGGTTCTGGGCTGGTTATGGGGTGGTTGTGGGTCACTTATGGGGTGGTTGTGGGTCACTTATTAGGTGGTTATGGGTTCTGGGCTGGTTATGGGGTGGTTGTGGGTCACTTATGGGGTGTGGGTTCTGGGTTGGTTATGGGGTGGTTGTGGGTCACTTATGGGGTGGTTATGGGTTCTGGGTTGGTTATGGGGTGGTTGTGGGTCACTTATGGGGTGGTTGTGGGTCACTTATGGGGTGGTTATGGGTTCTGGGCTGGTTATGGGGTGGTTGTGGGTCACTTATGGGGTGGTTATGGGTTCTGGGCTGGTTATGGGGTGGTTGTGGGTCACTTATGGGGTGGTTATGGGTTCTGGGTTGGTTATGGGGTGGTTGTGGGTCACTTATGGGGTGGTTATGGGTTCTGGGCTGGTTATGGGGTGGTTGTGGGTCACTTATGGGGTGGTTATGGGTTCTGGGCTGGTTATGGGGTGGTTGTGGGTCACTTATGGGGTGGTTATGGGTTCTGGGTTGGTTATGGGGTGGTTGTGGGTCACTTATGGGGTGGTTATGGGTTCTGGGTTGGTTATGGGGTGGTTGTGGGTCACTTATGGGGTGGTTATGGGTTCTGGGTTGGTTATGGGGTGGTTGTGGGTCACTTATGGGGTGGTTATGGGTTCTGGGTTGGTTATGGGGTGGTTGTGGGTCACTTATGGGGTGGTTGTGGGTCACTTATGGGGTGGTTGTGGGTCACTTATGGGGTGGTTATGGGTTCTGGGTTGGTTATGGGGTGGTTGTGGGTCACTTATGGGGTGTGGGTTCTGGGTTGGTTATGGGGTGGTTGTGGGTCACTTATGGGGTGGTTATGGGTTCTGGGTTGGTTATGGGGTGGTTGTGGGTCACTTATGGGGTGGTTATGGGTTCTGGGCTGGTTATGGGGTGGTTGTGGGTCACTTATGGGGTGGTTATGGGTTATGGGGTGGTTATGGGGTGGTTGTGGGTCACTTATGTGGTGGTTATGGGTTCTGGGCTGGTTATGGGGTGGTTGTGGGTCACTTATGGGGTGGTTATGGGTTCTGGGCTGGTTATGGGGTGGTTGTGGGTCACTTATGGGGTGGTTATGGGTTATGGGGTGGTTGTGGGTCACTTATGGGGTGGTTATGGGTTCGTTATGGGGTGGTTGTGGGTCACTTATGGGGTGGTTTTGGGTTCTGGGCTGGTTATGGGGTGGTTGTGGGTCACTTATGGGGTGGTTATGGGTCACTTATGGGGTGGTTATGGGTCACTTATGGGGTGGTTATGGGGTGGTTGTGGGTCACTTATGGGGTGGTTGTGAGTCACTTATGGGGTGGTTATGGGGTGGTTGTGGGTCACTTATGGGGTGGTTATGGGTTGGTTATGGGGTGGTTGTGGGTCACTTATGGGGTGGTTGTGGGTCACTTATGGGGTGGTTGTGGGTCACTTATGGGGTGGTTGTGGGTTCTGGGTTGGTTATGGGGTGGTTGTGGGTCACTTATGGGGTGGTTGTGGGTCACTTATGGGGTGGTTATGGGCTGGTTATGGGGTGGTTGTGGGTCACTTATGGGGTGGTTGTGGGTCACTTATGGGGTGGTTATGGGTCGGTTATGGGGTGGTTGTGGGTCACTTATGGGGTGGTTATGGGTTCTGGGTTGGTTAGGGGGTGGTTGTGGGTCACTTATGGGGTGGTTATGGGTTCTGGGTTGGTTATGGGGTGGTTGTGGGTCACTTATGGGGTGGTTGTGGGTCACTTATGGGGTGGTTATGGGGTGGTTGTGGGTCACTTATGGGGTGGTTATGGGTTCTGGGCTGGTTATGGGGTGGTTGTGGGTCACTTATGGGGTGGTTATGGGTTCTGGGTTGGTTATGGGGTGGTTGTGGGTCACTTATGGGGTGGTTGTGGGTTCTGGGTTGGTTATGGGGTGGTTGTGGGTCACTTATGGGCTGGTTATGGGGTGGTTGTGGGTCACTTATGGGGTGGTTGTGGGTCACTTATGGGGTGGTTATGGGGTGGTTGTGGGTCACTTATGGGGTGGTTGTGGGGTATGGGGTGGTTATGGGGTGGTTGTGGGTCACTTATGGGGTGGTTATGGGTTCTGGGTTGGTTATGGGGTGGTTGTGGGTCACTTATGGGGTGGTTATGGGTTCTGGGCTGGTTATGGGGTGGTTGTGGGTCACTTATGGGGTGGTTGTGGGTCACTTATGGGCTGGTTATGGGGTGGTTGTGGGTCACTTATGGGGTGGTTGTGGGTCACTTATGGGGTGGTTGTGGGTCACTTATGGGGTGGTTGTGGGTCACTTATGGGGTGGTTGTGGGTCACTTATGGGGTGGTTATGGGTTCTGGGCTGGTTATGGGGTGGTTATGGGTCACTTATGGGGTGGTTATGGGTCACTTATGGGGTGGTTGTGGGTCACTTATGGGGTGGTTATGGGTCACTTATGGGGTGGTTGTGGGTCACTTATGGGGTGGTTGTGGGTCACTTATGGGGTGGTTATGGGTCACTTATGGGGTGGTTGTGGGTCACTTATGGGGTGGTTATGGGTCACTTATGGGGTGGTTGTGGGTCACTTATGGGGTGGTTGTGGGTCACTTATGGGGTGGTTATGGGTCACTTATGGGGTGGTTATGGGTTCTGGGTTGGTTATGGGGTGGTTATGGGTCACTTATGGGGCTGCCCCACATCTCCCCACAGGTTCCTCTCGTTGTTTGGGGTCGGCCAAAGTTCGTTACGATTTTTGTGCCCGGGATCGAAGTGAATTGAGCCTGAATCAGGGGGAAGTGGTGAAAGTCATCAGCAAAAGGGGGCAGACGGGATGGTGGAAAGGGGAGATATATGGCAGGGTACGGACCCATAGACCCCATAGAGCCCATAGACCCCATAGACCCCATAGATTGACCCCATAGACCCCATAGACCCCATTGACCCCATAGACCCCATAGATAGACCCTACGGATCCCATAGACCCCATAGAATCCATAAATACCCATTGACCCCATAGATTGAGGCCACAGACCACATAGACCCAATAGATCGCATAGATAGACCCTACAGATCCCATAGACCCCATAGATCCCATAGATAGACCCTACGGATCCCATAGATACCATTGACCCCATAAATACCCATTGACCCCATAGATTGAGGCCACAGACCCCATAGACACCATAGACCTCATAGACCCCGTAGATTGACCCCATAGACCCAATAGACCCCATAGACCCCATAGACCCCATTGACCCCATAGATTGTGGCCACAGACCCCATAGACCACATAGACCCCATAAATACCCATAGACCCCATAGATAGACCCTACAGATCCCATAGACCCATAGATGGACCCATAGACCCCATAGATGGACCCATAGACCCAATAGACCCCATAGACCCCATAGATGGACCCATAGACCCCATAGACCCCATAGACCCCATAGACCCCATAGATGGACCCATAGACCCCATAGACCCCATAGACCCCATAGATGGACCCATAGACCCCATAGACCCCATAGACCCCATAGACCCCATAGATGGACCCATAGACCCCATAGACACCATAGACCCCATAGACCCCATAGATGGACCCATAGACCCCATAGACCCCATAGATAGACCCTATAGACACCATAGACCCCATAGATTGACCCATAGACACCATAGACCCCATTGACCCCATAGACCACATAGAGCCCATAGACCCCATAGACCCCATAGACCCCATAGACCCCATAGACCCCATAGATGGACCCATAGATGGACCCATAGACCCATCAGCAAAAGGGGGCAGCCGGGGTGGTGGAAAGGGGAGATCTACGGCAGGGTACGGACCCATAGATTGACCCATAGATTGACCCATAGATTGACCCATAGACCCCATAGACCCCATAGACCCCATAAATCCCATAGAAAGACCCTACGGATCCCATAGACCCCATAGATCACATAGACCCCATTGACCCCATAGACCCCATAGATTGACCCATAGACACCATAGACTCCATAGACCCCATAGATTGACCCCATAGACCCCATAGACCACATAGAACCCATAGATAGACCCTACGGATCCCATAGATCCCATAGATCCCATAAATACCCATTGACCCCATAGATTGACCCCATAGACCCCATAGATTGACCCATAGACACCATAGACCCCATAGACCCCATGGACCCCATAGAGCCCATAGACCCCATAGATAGACCCTACGGCTCCCATAGACCCCATAGATCCCATAGATCCCATAGATAGACCCTACGGATCCCATAGACCCCATAGATCCCATAGATAGACCCTACGGATCCCATAGACCCCATAGATCCCATAGATAGACCCTACGGATCCCATAGATACCATAGACCCCATAGATGGACCCATAGACCCCATAGACCCCATAGACCCCATAGACCCCATAGATGGACCCATAGACCCCATAGACACCATAGACCCCATAGACCCCATAGATAGACCCCATAGACCCCATAGACACCATAGACCCCATAGACTGACCCCATAGACCCCATAGACCCCATAGATTGACCCATAGACCCCATAGACCCCATAGATAGACCCTACGGATCCCATAGACACCATAGATCCCATAGATAGACCCTACGGATCCCATAGATACCATAGACCCCATAGATGGACCCATAGACCCCATAGACCCCATAGACCCCATAGACCCCATAGATGGACCCATAGACCCCATAGACACCATAGACCCCATAGACCCCATAGATAGACCCCATAGACCCCATAGACACCATAGACCCCATAGACTGACCCCATAGACCCCATAGACCCCATAGATTGACCCATAGACCCCATAGACCCCATAGATAGACCCTACGGATCCCATAGACACCATAGATCCCATAGATAGACCCTACGGATCCCATAGATACCATAGACCCCATAGATGGACCCATAGACCCCATAGACCCCATAGACCCCATAGACCCCATAGATGGACCCATAGACCCCATAGACACCATAGACCCCATAGACCCCATAGATAGACCCCATAGACCCCATAGACACCATAGACCCCATAGACTGACCCCATAGACCCCATAGACCCCATAGATTGACCCATAGACCCCATAGACCCCATAGATAGACCCTACGGATCCCATAGACACCATAGATCCCATAGATAGACCCTACGGATCCCATAGATACCATAGACCCCATAGATGGACCCATAGACCCCATAGACCCCATAGACCCCATAGACCCCATAGATGGACCCATAGACCCCATAGACACCATAGACCCCATAGACCCCATAGATAGACCCCATAGACCCCATAGACACCATAGACCCCATAGACTGACCCCATAGACCCCATAGACCCCATAGATTGACCCATAGACCCCATAGACCCCATAGATAGACCCTACGGATCCCATAGACCCATAGATGGACCCATAGACCCCATAGATGGACCCATAGACCCCATAGATGGACCCATAGACACCATAGATTGACCCATAGACCCCATAGACCCCATAGATAGACCCTACGGATCCCATAGACCCATAGATGGACCCATAGACCCCATAGATGGACCCATAGACCCCATAGATGGACCCATAGACACCATAGATTGACCCATAGACCCTTCAGCAAAAGGGAGCAGCCGGGCTGGTGGAAAGGGGAGATCTACGGCAGGGTACGGACCCATAGATTGACCCATAGATTGACCCATAGATTTACACATAGACACCATAGATGGACCCATAGATGGACCCATAGACACCATAGATTGACCCATAGATTGACCCATAGATTGACCCGTAGATTGACCCATAGATTGACCCATAGACACCATAGACCCCATAGAGCCCATAGACCCCATAGATAGACCCTACATATCCCATAGACCCCATTGACCCCATAAATACCCATAGACTCCATAGATTGAGGCCACAGACCCCATAGACCCCATAGACCCCATAGATTGACCCATAGACCCCATAGATTGACCCATAGACACCATAGATGGACCCATAGATGAACCCCATAGATGGACCCATAGATGGACCCCATAGATGGACCCATAGATTGACCCATAGACCCCATAAATACCCATTGACCCCATAGATTGAAGCCATAGACCCCACTGACCCCACAGACCCCATAGTCAGACCCCATAGACCCCACAGACCCCATAGACCCCATAGACCCCATAGACCCCATAGATGGACCCATAGACCCCATAGACACCATAGACCCCATAGACCCCATAGATGGACCCATAGACCCCATAGATAGACCCATAGACCCCATAGATCCCATAGATGGACCCATAGACCCCTCAGCAAAAGGGGGCAGCCGGGGTGGTGGAAAGGGGAGATCTACGGCAGGGTACGGACCCATAGATTGACCCATAGATTGACCCATAGATGGACCCATAGATTGACCCATAGACACCATAGATTGACCCATAGATTGACCCATAGACACCATAGAACCCATAGATGGACCCATAGACCCCATAGATGGACCCATAGACACCATAGACCCCATAGATTGACCCATAGACACCATAGATTGACCCATAGATGGACCCATAGATTGACCCATAGATGGACCCATAGACCCCATAGATAGACCCTACGGATCCCATAGACCCCATAGATGGACCCATAGAGGGGGCAGCCGGGCTGGTGGAAAGGGGAGATCTACGGCAGGGTGCGGACCCATAGACCCCATAGACCCCATAGACCCCATAGATTGACCCCATAGACCCCATAGATCCCATAGATAAACCCTATGGATCCCATAGACCCCATAGATGGACCCATAGACCCCATAGACCCCATAGACCCCATAGATGGACCCATAGACCCCATAGACCCCATAGATCCCATAGATCCCATAGATAGACCCATAGAGGGGGCAGCCGGGGTGGTGGAAAGGGGAGATCTATGGCAGGGTACGGACCCATAGACACCATAGACCACATAGACCCCATAGACCCCATAGATTGACCCATAGACACCATAGACCCCATAGACCCCATGGACCCCATAGAGCCCATAGACCCCATAGATAGACCCTACGTATCCCATAGACCCCATTGACCCCATAAATACCCATAGACCCCATAGACTGAGGCCACAGACCCCATAGACCCCATAGACCCCATAGACCCCATAGATTGACCCATAGACACCATAGATGGACCCATAGACCCCATAGATTGACCCATAGATGGACCCATAGAGGGGGCAGCCGGGCTGGTGGAAAGGGGAGATCTACGGCAGGGTACGGACCCATAGACACCATAGATTGACCCATAGACCACATAGACCCCATAGACCCCATAGACCCCATAAATCCCATAGATAGACCCTACGGATCCCATAGACCCCATAGACCCCATAAATACCCATTGACCCCATAGATTTAGGCCACAGACCACATAGACCCCATAAATACCCATAGAACCCATAGATTGACCCATAGACCCCGTAGATGGACCCATAGACCCCATAAATACCCATAGACCCCATAGATTGACCCATAGACCCCATAGATCCCAGAGACCCCATAGACCCCATAGATAGACCCATAGAGGGGGCAGCCGGGGTGGTGCAAAGGGGAGATCTATGGCAGGGTACGGACCCATAGACCCCATAGATTGACCCATAGACCCCATAAATACCCATTGACCCCATTGATTGAGGCCACAGACCCCATAGACCACATAGACCCCATAGACCCCATAGATTGACCCATAGACACCATAGACCCCATAGATTGTCACCATAGACCCCATAGATGGACCCATAGATGGACCCCATAGATGGACCCATAGATGGACCCATAGACCCCATAAATACCCATTGACCCCATAGATTGAAGCCACAGACCCCATAGACCACATAGACCCCATAGATGGACCCATAAATGGACCCCATAGATAGACCCCATAGACCCCATAGATTGACCCCATAGATGGACCCCACAGATAGACCCCATAGACCCCATAGATTGACCCCATAGACCCCATAGACCCCATAGATTGACCCCATAGACCCCATAGACCCCACAGACCCCATAGATTGACCCCATAGACCCCACAGACCCCACAGACCCCATAGATTGACCCCATAGACCCCATAGACCCCATAGACCCCATAGATAGACCCCATAGACCCCACAGACCCCATAGACAGACCCCATAGACCCCACAGACCCTATAGATAGACCCCATAGACCCCATAGATTGACCCCATAGACCCCATAGATTGACCCCATAGACCCCATAGACCCCACAGACCCCATAGATAGACCCCATAGACCCCACAGACCCCATAGACAGACCCCATAGACCCCACAGACCCCATAGATTGACCCCATAGACCCCACAGACCCCATAGACAGACCCCATAGACCCCATAGACCCCATAGATAGACCCCATAGACCCCACAGACCCTATAGATAGACCCCCACAGACCCCATAGATAGACCCCATAGACCCCACAGACCCCATAGACCCCATAGACCCCACAGACCCCATAGATTGACCCCATAGACCCCACAGACCCCATAGACAGACCCCATAGACCCCACAGACCCCATAGATAGACCCTATAGACCCCATAGACCCCATAGACCCCACAGACCCCACAGACCCCATAGACAGACCCCATAGACCCCACAGACCCCATAGATAGACCCTATAGACCCCATAGACCCCATAGACACCATAGACCCCATAGACCCCATAGATTGACCCCATAGACCCCCACAGACCCCATAGATTGACCCCATAGACCCCATAGACCCCATAGATTGACCCCATAGACCCCATAGACCCCACAGACCCCATAGATTGACCCCATAGACCCCACAGACCCCATAGATTGACCCCATAGACCCCATAGACCCCACAGACCCCATAGATTGACCCCATAGACCCCACAGACCCCATAGTCAGACCCCATAGACCCCACAGACCCCATAGACCCCACAGACCCCATAGACAGACCCCATAGACCCCACAGACCCCATAGATTGACCCCATAGACCCCATAGATTGACCCCATAGACCCCATAGACCCCACAGACCCCATAGATTGACCCCATAGACCCCACAGACCCCATAGTCAGACCCCATAGACCCCACAGACCCCATAGACAGACCCCATAGACCCCACAGACCCCATAGATTGACCCCATAGACCCCACAGACCCCATAGACAGACCCCAAAGACCCCATAGACCCCACAGACCCCATAGTCAGACCCCATAGACCCCATAGACCCCATAGATAGACCCCATAGACCCCACAGACCCCATAGATTGACCCCATAGACCCCACAGACCCCATAGACAGACCCCAAAGACCCCATAGACCCCACAGACCCCATAGTCAGACCCCATAGACCCCATAGACCCCATAGATAGACCCCATAGACCCCACAGACCCCATAGATTGACCCCATAGACCCCATAGACCCCATAGACCCCATAGATTGACCCCATAGACCCCATAGACCCCATAGATTGACCCCATAGACCCCACAGACCCCATAGATTGACCCCATAGACCCCATAGACAGACCCCATAGACCCCACAGACCCCATAGATTGACCCCATAGACAGACCCCATAGACCCCACAGACCCCATAGACAGACCCCATAGACCCCACAGACCCCATAGATTGACCCCATAGACAGACCCCATAGACCCCACAGACCCCATAGACAGACCCCATAGACCCCACAGACCCCATAGATTGACCCCATAAGACCCCTCACCCCATATATTTCCGCCCCATAGGTCGGCTGGTTCCCATCAAACTACGTGGAGGAGGATTACGAGTATTGCTGACCATGGGACCCATAAGTGGCCCCATAGATCCCATAACCCACCCCATAACCACCCTATAACCCAACCCATAACCCCCACCCCATAACCACCCTATAACCCAACCCATAACCCCCACCCCATAACCACCCTATAACCCACCCCATAACCACACTATAACCCACCCCATAACCCCCACCCCATAACCACCCTATAACCCACCCCATAACCCACACCCTATAACCCCATAGAGCCCATAACCCACCCCACAACCCACCCTATAACCCCCACCCCATAACCACGACCCTATAACCCCCACCCCACAACCCACCCTATAACCCACCCTATAACCCCCACCCCATAACATACCCCATAACCTCACCCCATAACCCACCCCATAACCCACCCCATAACCCCCACCCCATAACCCAACCTATAACCCACCCCATAACCCCCACCCCATAACCCACCCCATAACTCACCCCATATCCCACCCCACAACCCACCCCATAACCCCCACCCCATAACCCCCACCCCATAACCCACACCCCATAACCCACACCCTATAACCCCATAGAGCCCATAACCCACCCCACAACCCACCCTATAACCCACCCTATAACCCCCACCCCATAACCCACCCCATAACCCACCCTATAACCTCCACCCCATAGCCCATCCTATAACCCCCACCCTATACCCCATATAACCCCCACCCCATAACCCACCCCATAACGCACCCCATAATCCATAGACCCCATAAACCCCACCCCATAACCCCCACCCCATAACCCCCACCCTATAACCCACCCCATAACCCCCATCCTATAACCCACCCCATAACACACCCCATAACCCCCACCCCATAACCCCCACCCCATAACCCACACCACAACCCACCCCATAACCCACCCCATAACCTCACCCCATAACCCACCCCATAACCCCCACCCCATAACCCAACCTATAACCCACCCCATAACCCCCACCCCATAACCCACCCCATAACTCACCCCATAACCCACCCCATAACCCACCCCACAACCCACCCCATAACCCCCACCCCATAACCCCATCCCATAAACCCACCCCATAACCCCCACCCCATAACCCACCCCATACCCACCCCATAACCCACCCCATAACCCACCCTATAACCCCATAACCCCCACCTTATAACACCCACCCCATAACCCACCCTATAACCCCATAACCCCCACCCTATAACCCACCCCATAACCCCATCCTATAACCCACCCCATAACCCCATAACCCACCCCCATAACCCACCCCATAACCCCCATCCTATAACCCACCCCATTACCCCATAACCCACCCCATAACCCACCCTATAACCCACCCCATAACCCACACCCTATAACCCCATAGATCCCATAACCCACCCCATAACCTACACCCTATAACCCATAGAGCCCATAACCCACCCATAACCTACACCCCATAACCTACACCCCATAACCTACACCCCATAACCCCATAACCCCAATAACCCCATAACCCTATAACCCACCCCATAACCCCATAACCCACCCATAACCCACCCTATAACCCCATAACCCACCCCATAACCCTATAACCCACCCCATAACCCCATAACCCACCCCATAACCCTATAACCCACCCCATAACCCCATAACCCACCCCATAACCCTATAACCCACCCCATAACCCCATAACCCACCCCATAACCCTATAACCCACCCCATAACCCCATAACCCACCCCATAACCCTATAACCCACCCTATAACCCCATAACCCACCCCATAACCCTATAACCCACCCCATAACCCCATAACCCACCCCATAACCCTATAACCCACCCCATAACCCCATAACCCACCCCATAACCCTATAACCCACTCCATAACCCTATAACCCACTCCATAACCCTATAACCCACCCCATAACCCCATAACCCACCCCATAACCCAACCTATAACCCACCCCATAACCCCATAACCCACCCTATAACCCCATAACCCACCCCATAACCCCATAACCCACTCCATAACCCTATAACCCACCCCACAACCCTATAACCCACCCCATAACCCCCATAACCCCATAACCCCATAACCCATGTGGGGGGGGGGGGGGATTAATATAGAGCTTCAATCTTTCTGAATCGTTAAAAAAGTGCATTTATTTGGTTCATTTTGGGCTGAAATGGGGTGAAAATGGCTGGGGGGGGGGGTTATGGTGTTATGGGGTGTTATGGGGTTATAGGATATAGGATATGGGTTATGGGGTTATGGGGTTATGGGGTTATTTGGGGTTATGGGGTTATGGGGTTATGGGGTTATGGGGTTATGGGGTTATGGGGTTATGGGGGTTATGGGGTTATGGGGTTATGGGGTTATGGGGGTTATGGGGTTATGGGGTTATGGGGTTATGGGGTTATAGGGTTATGGTGTTATGGGGTTATGGGGTTATGGGGTTATGGGGTTATAGGGTTATGGGGTTATGGGGTTATGGGGTTATGGGGTTATGGGGTTATGGGGGTTATGGGGTTATGGGGTTTTGGGGTTATGGGGTTATGGGGTTTTGGGGTTATGGGGTCCTTATGGGGTTATGGGGTTATGGGGTTATGGGGGTTATGGGGTTTTGGGGTTATGGGGTTATGGGGTTTTATGGGGTTATGGGGTTATGGGGGTTATGGGGGTTATGGGGTTATGGGGTTATGGGGTTATGGGGTTATAGGGTTATGGGGTTATGGGGTATGGGGTTATGGGGTTATGGGGTTATGGGGTTATGGGGTTATGGGTTATGGGGTTATGGGGTTATGGGGTTATGGGGTTATGGGGTGGATATGGGGTTATGGGGTTATGGGGTTATGGGGATATGGGGTTATGGGGTTATGGGGTTATGGGGTTATGGGGTTGTGGGGTTATGGGGTGGATATGAGGTTATGGGGTGGATATGGGGTTATGGGGTTATATGGGGTTATGGGGTTATGGGGTTATGGGGTTATGGGGTTATGGGGTTATGGGGGTTATGGGGTTATGGGGTTGTTATGGGGTTTTATGGGGTTTTATGGGGTTTTATGGGGTTTTATGGGGGGGGTCAGCAGTCCCAGCTCCTCTCACAGATCCAATGGTGGAGGTGGGAGCAGCGATCGTCCATCCACGTCCCATTGGGAACCATTGAACCACAGTCCTTGGGGTCGGGGTCTGCGTTGTCCTGCCAGGCCAACCAGTAGCTGGGGGGGAAATAGGGGGAAATTGGGGGAAATAGGGCAAAAAGCGGGGGGGATTTGGGGGGGAATAGGGGGGGAAATGGGGCAAAAAGTGGGGGGGATTTGGGGGGGAATAGGGGGGGAAATGGGGCAAAAAGTGGGGGGGATGTGGGGGGGGAAATGGGGAGGGAAATAGGGGAGGAAATGGGGGGAAATGGGGAAATGGGGGGGGGAGGAAATGGGGGGGAAGTGGGGGAAATAGGAGGGAAATAGGGAGGAAATGGGGGGCAATGGGGTAGGAAGTGGGAAGGAAGGGGGAGGAAGGAAGGGGGGAAATGGGGAGGAAGTGGGGTAGGAAAGGGGGAGTAAGTGGGAGGGAAATGGGGAGAGAGGGGGAGGAAATGGGTAGAAAGTGGGAGGGGAAATAGGGGGGAAATGGGGGGGAGTGGGGGGGAAGTGGGGCAGGAAATAAGGGGAAAGTGGGGGAGGAAATGGGGCAGGAAGTGGGGAGGAAATGGGGGAGGAAGTGGGGTGGAAATGGGGGGGAGTGAGGAGGAAATGGGGCAGGAAATGGGGGAGATGCCGGGGGGAGTGGGGAGGAAAAGGGGAGGAAATAGGGGGGAAATGAGACAGGAGTTGGGGGAGGAAATGAGGGAGGAAGTGGGGAGGAAATTGAGGGGAAATAGGAGGAAGTAGGGAGGAAATGGGAGAGGAAGGAAGGGGGGATAGAGGGGATAGAAGGGAAGGAAATGGGGAAGAAGTGGGGGGGAAATGGGGGGTAAATGGGGAGGAAATGGGGCAGGAAATGGGGAGGAAATTGAGGAGGAAGTGGGGGGAAATAGAGGGGAAGCGGGGGAGGAAGTGGGGAGGAAAGAAGGGGGAAATGGGGAGGAAGTGGGGGAGGAAATGTGGGGGGAAATGGGGGAGGAAATGGGACAGGAAGGCGGGGGGGTAGGGGGGAAAGAAGGGAAGGAAATGGGGAGTAAATGGGGGGGGAAATAGGGAGGAAATAGGGGAGGAAGTGGGGGGGGAATAGGGGAGGGAGTGGGGAGGAAATGGGGCAAGAAATGGGGAGGAAGGAAGGAAGGAAGGAAGGAAGGAAGGAAGGAAGGAAGGAAGGAAGGAAGGAAGGAAGGAAGGAAGGAAGGAAGGAAGGAAGGAAGGAAGGAAGGAAGGAAGGAAGGAAGGAAGGAAGGAAGGAAGGAAGGAAGGAAGGAAGGAAGGAAGGAAGGAAGGAAGGAAGGAAGGAAGGAAGGAAGGAAGGAAGGAAGGAAGGAAGGAAGGAAGGAAGGAAGGAAGGAAGGGAGGAAGGGAGGAAAGGGGAGGAAGGAAGGGGGGGGAAGGGGGGCAGGGAGTGAGGGGGAAATGGGAAGTGGGGTAGGAAATGGGGGGAAGTGGGGAGGAAATGGGGGAGGAAATGGGGGAGGAAATGGGGGGGAAATGGGGCAAAAAGAGGGGGGCATGTGGGGGGGAAGTGGGGGAGGAAATTGGGGGGAAATAGGGGGAAGTGGGGGAGGAAATGGGGCAGGAAATGGAGGAGGAAGTGGGGAGGAAATGGGTAGGAAGTGAGGGGGAAATTGGGGGGGAAATGGTGAGGAAAGGGGAGGAAATGAGGGAGGAAATGGGGGGAAAGAAGGGAAGGAAATAAGGGGAAATGGGGGGAAATGGGGAGGAAATGGGGGGGAAAAGGAGGGGATATGGGGAGGATATGGGGCAGGAAGTGGGGAGGAAATAGAGGGGAAATGGGGAGGAAATGGGGAGGAAATGGGGAGGAAATGGGGGGGAAATGGGGAGGAAGTGGGGGAGGAAGGAAGGGGGGTAGGGGGGAAAGAAGGGAAGGAAATAGGGAGGAAATGGGGAGGAAATGGGGAGGAAGTGGGGGGGAAATAGGGAGGAAGGGGGGAGAAATGGGGAGGAAATGGGGGGGGAAATGGGGAGGAAGTGGGGCAGGAAATGGGGAGGAAGTGGGGAGGAAATGGGGGGGAAATGGGGGAGGAAATAGGGGAGGAAATAAGGGGAAATGGGGAGGAAATGGGGGGAAGAAGTGGGGGGGAAGTGAGGAGAGAGGGAGGAGGAAATAGGGGGGAAGTGGGGAGGAAGTGGGGAGAAAATAGGGGAGGAAATTGGGGGGAAATAGGGGAGGAAATGGGGGAGGGAGAAATGGGGGGTAGGGGGGAAAGAAGGGAAGGAAATGGGGAGGAAATGGGGGGGGACATTGGGGGGAAATGGGGAGGAAGGGGGGAGAAATGGAGAGGAAACGGGGGGGGGAATGGGGAGGAAATGGCGAGGAAATGGGGAGGAAGTGGGGGGGGAAATAGGGGGGAAATGGGGGGGAAATAGGGGAGGAAATAAGGGGAAATGGGGGGAAATGGGGAGGAAGTGGGGGAGGAAATGTGGGGGGAAATGGGGGAGGAAATGGGAAAGGAAGGCGGGGGGGTAGGGGGGAAAGAAGGGAAGGAAATGGGGAGTAAATGGGGGGGGAAATGGGGAGGAAATAGGGGAGGAAGTAGGGAGAAAGTGGGGAGGAAATGGGGGGAAAAGGGGGGGAAATGGGGAGGAAATAAGGGAGGAAAGGGGGAGGAAGTGGGGAGGAAGTGGGGGGGAAATGGGGGGGAAATGGGGGGGAAATGGGGGGGAAGTGAGGCAGGAAATGGGGGGAAATGTGTGGGGAAATGGGGGGAAAGGGGGAGGAAGTGGGGGGAAATGGGAGGGGAAATAAGGGGGAAGTGAGGGGGAAATGGGGAGGAAAAGGGGCAGGAAATGGGGAGGAAGTGGGGGAGGAAGGAAGGAGGGGTAGGGGGGAAAAAAGGGAAGGAAATGGGGAGGAAATGGGGAGGATGTGGGGGGGAAATAGGGAGGAAGGGGGGAGAAATGGAGAGGAAATGGGGGGCGAAATGAGGAGGAAGTGGGGCAGGAAATGGGGAGGAAATAGGGAGGAAATAGGGGGGAAGTGGGGCAGGAAGTGGGGGAGGAAGGAAGGGGGGTAGGGGGGAAAAAAGGGAAGAAAATGGGGAGGAAATGGGGGAGGAAATGGGGAGAAAATGGGGGTAGGAAGTGGGGCAGGAAGTGGGGGGGAAATGGGGAGGAAATATGGGGGGAAATGGGGGGGAAATGGGGCAGGAAATGGGGGGAAATGGGGGGAAATGGGGGAGGAAGGAGGGGGGGGAAATGGGGGGAAAGAAGGGAAAGAAATGGGGAGGAAGTGGGGGGGAAGTGAGGAGAAAATGGGGGGGGAAATAGGGAGGAAATGGGGAGGAAATAGAGAGGAAATAGGGAGGAAGTGGGGGGAAATAGGGAGGAAGTGGGGCAGGAAATGGGGAGGAAGTGGGGGGGGAAATAGGGGGAAATGGGGGGGAAATAGGGGAGGAAATAAGGGGAAATGGGGGGAAATGGGGAGGAAATAGGGGGGCAATGGGGCAGGAAGTGGGAAGGAAGGGGGAGGAAGGAAGGGGGGAAATGGGGAGGAAGTGGGGGGAAATAGGGGGGAAATAGGGAGGAAATGGGGGGCAATGGGGTAGGAAGTGGGAAGGAAGGGGGAGGAAGGAAGGGGGGAAATGGGGAGGAAGTGGGGTAGGAAAGGGGGAGTAAGTGGGGGGGAAATGGGGAGAGAGGGGGAGGAAATGGGTAGAAAGTGGGAGGGGAAATAGGGGGGAAATGGGGGGGAGTGGGGGGGAAGTGGGGCAGGAAATAAGGGGGAAGTGGGGGAGGAAATGGGGCAGGAAGTGGGGAGGAAATGGGGGAGGAAGTGGGGTGGAAATGGGGTAGGAAATGGGGGAGATGCTGGGGGGAGTGGGGAGGAAAAGGGGAGGAAATAGGGGGGAAATGAGACAGGAGTTGGGGGAGGAAATGAGGGAGGAAGTGGGGAGGAAATTGAGGGGAAATAGGGAGGAAGTAGGGAGGAAATGGGAGAGGAAGGAAGAGGGGATAGAGGGGATAGAAGGGAAGGAAATGGGGGAGAAAGTGGGGGGGAAATAGGGAGGAAATGGGGAAATGGGGGGGGAATAGGGGAGGAAATGGAGGAGGAAGTGGGGGAAATAGAGGGGAAGCGGGGGAGGAAATGGGGGGAAATTGGGGGGAAATAAGGAGGAGATAGGGGGGGAAATGGGGAGGAAAGGTGGAGGAAGTAGGGCAGGAAATAAGGGGGAAGTGGGGAGGAAATGGGGCAGGAAATGGGGAGGAAGTGGAGCAGGAAGTGGGGAGGAAGTGGGGGGGAATAGGGGGGAAGTGAGAAGGAAATGGGGGGGAAATGGGGAGGAAGTGGGGGGAAAGAAGGGAAGGAAATGGGGAGGAAGTGGGGGGAAATAGGGAGGAAGTGGGGGGGAAATGGGGGGGAAATGGGGAGGAAGTGGGGCAGGAAGTGGGGCAGGAAGTGGGGGGAAATGGGGAGGAAATGGGGAGGAAGTGGGGAGGAAATGGGGGGGGAAATGGGGGGGAAATGGGGAGGAAATGGGGGAGGAAATAAGGGGAAATGGGGGGGAATGGGGAGGAAGTGGGGGGGAAATGGGGGGGAAATAGGGGAGGAAATAAGGGGAAATGGGGGGAAATGGGGAGGAAATGGGGCAGGAAGTGGGGGAGGAAATGGGGGGGAAATAGGGGGGAAATGGGGGGGAAGTGGGGGGGAAGTGGGGGGAAGTGGGGCAGGAAATGGGGGAGGAAGGAGGGGGAGGAAATGGGGGGGAAATGGGGAGGAAATGGGGAGGAAATAGGGGGAGTGGGGGGGAAGTGGGGCAAAAAGTGGGGGGGATTTGGGGGGGAAGTGGGGGGGGAAATAGGGGAGGAAGTGGGGGGGGGAAGTGTGGTGGAAGTGGGGGAGGAAATTGGGGGGAAATAGGGGGGAAGTGGGGGAGGAAATAGGGCAGGAAATGGAGGAGGAAGTGGGGGGAAGTGGGGAGGAAATGGGGGGCAATGTGGAGGAAGTGGGGAGGAAGGAAGGGGGGTAGAGGGGAAAGAAGGGAAGGAAATGGGGGGGGAAATGGGGAGGAAATAGGGCAGGAAATGGGGGGAAATGGGGGAGGAAATGGGGGGAAATGGGGAGGAAGTGGGGCCAGGAAATGGGGAGAGAGGGGGAGGAAGTGGGGCAGAAAGTGGGGCAGGAAATGGGGAGGAAGTGGGGGGGAAATAGGGGGGAAATGGGGAGGAAATAGGGGAGGAAATAAGGGGAAATGGGGGGAAATGGGGAGGAAATAAGGGAGGAAAGGGGGAGGAAGTGGGGAGGAAGTGGGGGGGAAATAGGGGGGAAATGGGGGGGGAGTGGGGGGAAAGAAGGGAAGGAAATGGGGGGAAATGGGGAGGAAATGGGGCAGGAAATGGGCAGGATATGGGGAGGAAGTGGGGGAGAAATAGGGGGGAAATGGGGAGGAAATAGGGAAGAAATGGGGAGGAAGTGGGGCAGGAAGTGGGGGAGGAAATGGAGAGGAAATGGGGGGGAAAGGGGGAGGAAATGGGGAGGAAGTGGGGAGGAAATGGGGCAGAAAGTGGGGGAGGAAGGGGGGAAATGGGGAGGAAATAGGGGGGAAGTGGGGCAGGAAGTGGGGGAGGAAGGAAGGGGGGTAGGGGGGAAAGAAGGAAACGAAATAGGGAGGAAATGGGGAGGAAACAGGGGAGAAATGGGGGAGGAAAGGGGGAGGAAATGGGGGGAAGAAGTGGGGGGGAAGTGAGGAGAGAGGGAGGAGGAAATAGGGGGGAAGTGGGGAGGAAGTGGGGAGAAAATAGGGGAGGAAATGGGGTGAAATAGGAGAGGAAGTGGGGGAGGAAGAAAGGGGGGGTAGGGGGTAAAGAAGGGAAGGAAATGGGGAGGAAATGGCGAGGAAATGGGGAGGAAGTGGGGGGGAAGTGGGGGAGGAAATACGGGGGAAGTGAGGGGGAAATTGGGGGGGAAATTGGGGGGGAAATGGGGCAGGAAATGGGCAGGATATGGGGAGGAAATGGGGAGGAAGTGGGGGAGGAAGTGAGGAGGAAAGGAGGAGGAAATGGGGGGGAAAGGGGGAGGAAATAGGGTGAGAGGGGGAGGAAATGGGGCAGGAAATGGGGCAGGAAATGGGGAGGAAGTGGGGGGGAAAATAGGGGGGAAATGGGGGGGAAATAGGGAAGGAAATAAGGGGAAATGGGGGGAAATGGGGAGGAAGTGGGGGGGAAATGTGTGGGGAAATGGGGGGGAAATAGGGGAGGAAATAAGGGGAAATGGGGAGGAAATGGGGCAGGAAATGGGCAGGATATGGGGAGGAAATGGGGAGGAAGTGGGGGAGAAATAGGGGGGAAATGGGGCAGGAAGGAGGGGGAGGAAATGGGGGTAAATGGGGAGGAAAGAAGGGAAGGAAATGGGGAGGAAATGGGGGGGAAATGGGGAGGAAATAGGGGAGGAAGTGGGGAGGAAATGGGGAGGAAATTGGGGGGAAATAGGGAGGAAATAGGGAGGAAGTGGGGGAAGGAAGGAAAGGAAAGAAGTAAATTGCACTGAGCCCCATTTTAGCAGCTCAAAACGACCCTTTTCACCCTCTTTTCCCCCCATTTTCCCCCCCCAATGACCCTTTTATCCCCCCCACCCCATATTTATGGGGTGACTTTATGGGATCCCGAACCTGACGCTGACTGTGTCCCCATTGATCCACATCCACGATCCCTCCGTCTCCTCGTCTGTCAGCCCCAACCAATACGTGTTGCTGCCGTTGATGTTGTTCTTCAGAAAGCCCTAAAAATGATTAAAATTCATTAAAACACCCCAAAAAAACCCACTTGTTGTCGAAAAAGGGCCCAAAAATGCCCTAAAAAATGAGGATTTCGGGGGTTTGGGGACGTTTTTCGAGGCCCGAGTGTCAAAATTGCCCTAAAAAATGAGGATTTGGGGTTTTTTGGGGGGTTTTGGGGGGGCCTATTGTCAAAAAAGAGTCCAAAATTGCCCTAAAAAATGAGGATTTTGGAGTTTTTTGGGGGGTTTTTGGAGGCCCAAGTGTCAAAATTGCCCTAAAAATTGAGGATTTGGGGTTTTTTGGAGGTTTTTGGAGGCCCAAGTGTCAAAATTGCCCTAAAAAATGAGGATTTGGGGGTTTTTGGGTGTTTTTTCGAGGCCTTTTGTCAAAAAAAGAGACAAAAATTGCCCTAAAAGAGTCAAAATTGCCCTAAAAAAATGAGGATTTCTGGATTTTGGGGGGGTTTTGGAGGCCCAAGTGTCAAAATTGCCCTTAAAAATGAGGATTTCGGGTTTTTGGGGGGTTTTTGGGGGGCCTATTGTCAAAAAAGAGTCCAAAATTGCCCTAAAAAATGAGGATTTCGGGTTTTTTTGGGGGGGGTTTCGGGGACTTTTTGTCAAAAAAAGAGTCAAAAATTGCCCTAAAAGAGTCAAAATTGCCCTAAAAAATGAGGATTTTGGGGGTTTTGGGGGTTTTTGGAGCCCCAAGTGTCAAAATTGCCCTAAAAAATGAGGATTTGGGGTTTTTTGGGTGGTTTTTCGAGGCCTTTTGTCAAGAAAAAAAGACAAAAATTGCCCTAAAAGAGTCAAAATTGCCCTAAAAAATGAGGATTTCGGGGGTTTTTGGGTGGTTTTTCGAGGCCTTTTGTCAAGAAAAGAGAGAAAAATTGCCCTAAAATAGTCAAAATTGCCCTAAAAAATGAAGGATTTCGGGGTTTTTTGGGTGGTTTTTCGAGGCCTTTTGTCAAAAAAGAGTCCAAAATTGCCCTAAAAGAGTCAAAATTGCCCTAAAAAATGAGGATTCATGGGGTTTTGGGGGGTTTTTTGGAGGTCCAAGTGTCAAAATTGCCCTAAAAAATGAGGATTTCAGGTTTTTGGGTGGTTTTTTGGGGGGCCTATTGTCAAAAAGAGTCCAAAATTGCCCTAAAAAATGAGGATTTCTGTTTTTTTGGGGGTTTTTGGAGGCCCAAGTGTCAAAATTGCCCTAAAAATGAGGATATGGGGGGGTTTTGGGGGGGTTTGGGAGGCCTATTTTCAAAAGAGTCCAAAATTGCCCTAAAAAATGAGGATTTTGGAGTTTTTTGGGGGGTTTTTGGAGACCCAAGTGTCAAAATTGCCCTAAAAATGAGGATTTCGGGTTTTTGGGGGGACCTGTTGTCGAAAAAGAGTCCAAAAATGCCCTAAAAAATGAGGATTTCGGGGGTTTGGGGACATTTTTCGAGGTTCGAGTGTCAAAATTGCCCTTAAAAATGAGGATTTCGGGTTTTTTGGGGGTTTTTTGGAGGCCCAAGTGTCAAAATTGCCCTAAAAAATGAAGATCTGGCAGGTTTCTGGGGGGTTTTTTGGGGTCCAAGTGTCAAAATTGCCCTAAAAAAATGAAGATTTTGGGGTTTTTTGGGGGTTTTGGGTGACCAACCTGTTCCTGATCCGAGTTGACGATGACCAAATGAGCCCCTTGATCCTCGCAAACCTCCTTCGCATCCTCCCAGTTCATCTTCTCAACGGAGAAGGAATAACAGCTCCCTTCAAAGACCTTCCAACCCGCCAAGCATTTCTTATCGGGTAGAACTCTACAGATCCGGGCTGAAAAGAGCAGAAAATCACCCCAAAAATCACCCCAAAAATCAGTATTTTCTCAGTCTTTTGGGGTCTTTTATGTACTAAGACCATCCCAATGTGGTTCTACCTGCCATATCTTGAAGCTCTCTGTAATATCCTCGCATCCCAACCTTCAACTTGGTCTGATCGCGATGTGAATCCGACAGCTCCTGGAGCACTGGGGGGGTAGAAAAGGGTCAATTTTCCTTCCTGATATGCCATAATTGGGGTTAATTGGATCTCAGGGCCATTAATGGATGGAGAATGAAGGGTTGGCCAACTACACGTTGGGTTCTATGGGTCTTCAGCTCCTTATCAAGGCCATCAATGGGGTAAGGGTTGGGGTTAGGGTCAAAGAGTGAAGGGTTGGGTCAGATTTCCTTCTTTCCATCCCATAATTGAAGTTAATTGGATCTCAGGGCCATTAATGGACAGAGAACGAAGGGTTGGCCAACTACATGTTGGGTTCTATGGATCTTCAGCTCCTTATCAAGGCCATCAATGGGGTTAGGGTTAGGGTTAGGGTCAAAGAGTGAAGGGTTGGGTCAGATTTCCTTCTTTCCATCCCATAATTGAGGTTAATTGGATCTCAGGGCCATTAATGGACGGAGAACGAAGGGTTGGCCAACTACACGTTGGGTTCTATGGGTCTTCAGCTCCTTATCAAGGCCATCAATGGGGTTAGGGTTAGGGTTAGGGTCAAAGAGTGAAGGGTTGGGTCAGATTTCCTTCTTTCCATCCCATAATTGGGGTTAATTGGATCTCAGGGCCATTAATGGATGGAGAACGAAGGGTTGGCCAACTACACGTTGGGTTCGATGGATCTTTAGCTCTTTATTGGGTCAGATTTCCTTCTTTCCATCCCATAATTGGGGTTAATTGGATCTCAGGGCTATTAATGGATGGAGAATGAAGGGTTGGCCAACTACACGTTGGGTTCTATGGGTCTTCAGCTCCTTATCAAGGCCATCAATGGGGTTAGGGTTAGGGTTAGGGTTGCGGTTAGGGTCAAAGAGTGAAGGGTTGGGTCAGATTTCCTTCTTTCCATCCCATAATTGGGGTTAATTGGATCTCAGGGCCATTAATGGAC
Source organism: Coturnix japonica (assembly GCF_054131305.1). Taxonomy (NCBI): domain Eukaryota; kingdom Metazoa; phylum Chordata; class Aves; order Galliformes; family Phasianidae; genus Coturnix; species Coturnix japonica. The sequence goes on along the minus strand of NW_028189042.1, from coordinate 27,424 downwards.
AGAGAATGAAGGGTTGGCCAACTACACGTTGGGTCGGATTTCCTTCTTTCCATCCCATAATTGGGGTTAATTGGATCTCAGGGCCATTAATGGACGGAGAACGAAGGGTTGGCCAACTACACGTTGGGTTCTATGGATCTTTAGCTCTTTATTGGGTCAGATTTCCTTCTTTCCATCCCATAATTGGGGTTAATTGGATCTCAGGGCCATTAATGGATGGAGAACGAAGGGTTGGCCAACTACACATTGGGTTCTATGGATCTTCAGCTCCTTATCAAGGCCATCAATGGGGTTAGGATTAGGGTTAGGGTCAAAGAGAGAAGGGTTGGCCAACTACACATTGGGTTCTATGGATCTTCAGCTCCTTATCAAGGCCATCAATGGGGTTAGGGTTAGGGTTAGGGTCAAAGAGAGAAGGGTTGGCCAACTACACGTTGGGTCAGATTTCCTTCTTTCCATTCCATAATTGGGGTTATTTGGATCTCAGGGCCATTAATGGACAGAGAATGAAGGGTTGGCCAACTACACGTTGGGTTCTATGGGTCTTCAGCTCCTTATCAAGGCCATCAATGGGGTTAGGGTTGGGGTTAGGGTCAAAGAGTGAAGGGTTGGCCAACTACACGTTGGGTCAGATTTCCTTCTTTCCATCCCATAATTGGGGTTAATTGGATCTCAGGGCCATTAATGGACGGAGAACGAAGGGTTGGCCAACTACACGTTGGGTTACCCCAATATTCAGCCCCTTATCAAGGCCATCAATGGACAAAGACTGAAGGGTTGGCAAAGACTGAAGGGTTGGCCAACTACACGTTGGGTTCTATGGGTCTTCAGCTCCTTATCAAGGCCATCAATGGGGTTAGGGTTAGGGTTAGGGTTAGGGTCGAAGAGTGAAGGGTTGGCCAACTACACGTTGGGTCAGATCTCATTCCTTCCATCCCATAATTGGGGTTAATTGGATCTCAGGTCCATTAATGGATGGAGAATGAAGGGTTGGCCAACTATACGTTGGGTTCTATGGATCTTTAGCTCTTTATTGGGTCAGATTTCCTTCTTTCCATCCCATAATTGGGGTTATTTGGATCTCAGGGCCATTAATGGACAGAGAACGAAGGGTTGGCCAACTACACATTGGGTTCTATGGATCTTTAGCTCTTTATTGGGTCAGATTTCCTTCTTTCCATCCCATAATTGGGGTTAATTGGATCTCAGGGCCATTAAGGGATGGAGAACAAAGGGTTGGCCAACAACACGTTGGGTTGCCCCAATATTCAGCCCCTTATCAAGGCCATAAATGGACAAAGACTAAAGGGTTGGTAAAGAATGAAGGGTTGGCCAACTACACGTTGGGTTCTATGGGTCTTCAGCTCCTTATCAAGGCCATCAATGGGGTTAGGGTTAGGGTTAGGGTTAGGGTCAAAGAGTGAAGGGTTGGGTCAGATTTCCTTCTTTCCATCCCATAATTGGGGTTAATTGGATCTCAGGGCTATTAATGGACGGAGAACAAAGGGTTGGCCAACTACACGTTGGGTTACCCCAATATTCAGCCCCTTATCAAGGCCATCAATGGACAAAGACTGAAGGGTTGGCAAAGACTGAAGGGTTGGCCAACTACACGTTGGGTTCTATGGATCTTCAGCTCCTTATCAAGGCCATCAATGGGGTTAGGGTTAGGGTTGGGGACAAAGAGTGAAGGGTTGGGTCAGATTTCCTTCTTTCCATCCCATAATTGAGGTTAATTGGATCTCAGGGCCATTAATGGACGGAGAACGAAGGGTTGGCCAACTACACGTTGGGTTCTATGGATCTTCAGCTCCTTATCAAGGCCATCAATGGGGTTAGGGTTAGGATTAGGGTCGAAGAGTGAAGGGTTGGCCAACTACACGTTGGGTCAGATCTCGTTCCTTCCATCCCATAATTGGGGTTAATTGGATCTCAGGGCCATTAATGGACGGAGAACGAAGGGTTGGCCAACTACACGTTGGGTTCCATGGATCTTCAGCTCCTTATCAAGGCCATCAATGGGGTTAGGGTTAGGGTTAGGGTCAAAGAGTGAAGGGTTGGGTCAGATTTCCTTCTTTCCATCCCATAATTGGGGTTAATTGGATCTCAGGGCCATTAATGGATGGAGAATGAAGGGTTGGCCAACTACACGTTGGGTTCTATGGATCTTTAGATCCTTATCAGACCAATCAATGGGGTTAGGGTTAGGGTTAGGGCTAGGGTTAGGGTCAAAGAGTGAAGGGTTGGGTCAGATTTCCTTCTTTCCATCCCATAATTGGGGTTAATTGGATCTCAGGGACATTAATGGATGGAGAACGAAGGGTTGGCCAACTACATGTTGGGTTACCCCAATATTCAGCCCCTTATCAAGGCCATAAATGGGGTTAGGGTTAGGGTTAGGGTTAGGGTTAGGGTCAAAGAGTGAAGGGTTGGCCAACTACTCTTTGGGTTCTGTGGATCTTTAGATCCTTATTAAGCCCATCAATGGATAAAACTAAAGGGTTGGCAAAGACCAAAGGGTTGGCCAACTACACGTTGGGTTCTATGGATCTTCAGCTCCTTATCAAGGCCATCAATGGGGTTAGGATTAGGGTTAGGGTCAAAGAGTGAAGGGTTGGCCAACTACACATTGGGTTCTATGGATCTTTATCTCCTTATCAGGCCCATCAATGGACAAAGGACCCAAACATGAACATCAAGGCAATAAAACCCCAATGGACCTACTTTGAACCTGGCTCTGGGAGTAGTTCGACCTCAAGAGCTCCAGCTCCGCCATGATTTCCATCTCTGGAAGAGAAAAGATGGAAGAAACGAGGTGACGTCTATGAGCGAGGCCCATAAGTGACTGATTTAATGACTTGTGGGGCAGAGGGAATGGGGTTTATATGGGGGAATGGGAGATATGGGGCAGCATAGGAACCATTGGGGAACCCTAAAACCATCATGGTGAGGTTGGGAGCTTTAAAACTCAATGGGAAGCAATGGAAGAAACGAGGTGATGTCTATGAGCGAGGCCTATAAGTGATTGATTTAATGACTTGTGGGGCAGAGGGAATGGGGTTTGATATTGGGGGAGGGATATGGGGCAGCATAGGAACCATTGGGGAACCCTAAAACCATCATGGTGAGGTTGGGAGCATTAAAACTCAATGGGAAGCAATGGAAGAAACGAGGTGATGTCTATGAGCGAGGCCTATAAGTGACTGATTTAATGACTTGTGGGGCAGAGGGAATGGGGTTTATATGGGGGAAGGGATATGGGGCAGCATAGGAACCATTGGGGAACCCTAAATCCATCGTGGTGAGTTTGGGAGCATTAAAACTCAATGGGAAGCAATGGAAGAAACGAGGTGATGTCTATGAGCGAGGCCTATAAGTGACTGATTTAATGACTTGTGGGGCAGAGGGAATGGGGTTTATATGGGGGAAGGGATATGGGGCAGCATAGGAACCATTGGGGTACCCATAAAACAATCATGGTGAGGTTGGGAGCATTAAAACTCAATGGGAAGCAATGGAAGTAAGTGATGTCTATGAGCGGGGCCTATAAGTGATTGATTTAATGACTTGTGGGGCAGAGGGAATGGGGTTTATATGGGGGGAGGGATATGGGGCAGCATAGGAACCATTGGGGAACCCTAAAACCATCACAGTGAGGTTGGGAGCATTAAAACTCAATGGGAGGCAATGGAAGTAAGTGATGTCTATGAGCGAGGCCTATAAGTGACTGATTTAATGACTTGTGGGGCAGAGGGAATGGGGTTTATATGGGGGGGGGATATGGGGCAGCATAGGAGCCATTGGGGAACCCTAAAACCATCGTGGTGAGGTTGGGAGCATTAAAACTCAATGGGAAGCAATGGAAGTAAGTGATGTCTATGAGCGAGGCCTATAAGTGACTGATTTAATGACTTGTGGGGCAGAGGAAATGGGGTTTATATGGGGGGGGGGGGATATGGGGCAGCATAGGAACCATTGGGGAACCCTAAAGCCATCACAGTGAGGTTGGGAGCATTAAAACTCAATGGGAAGCAATGGAAGTAAATGAGGTTGTGAGCTACGGCCTCAAGTCATTCCAGCCAACAAATGTCTTATTTTAGCCCTAAAAATGCCCTTTTTTTTCACTATATTTCCCCAATTCTGGTGTTTCGCCACCAAATGGGGCCACTCACGTTTCATCACGGCCAACACCAAAAGCAAAAGCCAAAGCAAGAAGCTCAGGGTCACCAGAACGTAAAGGATGGTTGACGATGGGCAACGACGTCCAGGGCTGGGCATGGGGTCACCTGCAGGGGGATCGAGATCTGGATCCATTGGATCCCATTGGGATCCCCCATAGATCCTGTTCCATTGGATCCCATTGGGATCCCAAACTCCATGGTCCTATTCCATTGGATCCCATTGGGATCCCAAAATCCATGGTCCCGTTCCATTTGATCCCATTGGGATCCCCCATAGATCCCGTCCCATCTGATCCCTTTGGGATCCCCCATTAATCCCTATGGGATCCCCCATTGGTCCTATTCCATTGGATCCCATTGGGATCCCCCATTAATCCCTTTGGGATCCCTCATTAAGACCAATGGGATGCCCCATTAATCCCTATGGGATCCCCCATGGTCCCATTCCATTCGATCCCATTGGGATCCCCCATTAATCCCTATGGGATCCTTCATTAAGACCTATGGGATCCCCCATTAATCCCTATGGGATCCACCCTTGGTCCCATTCCATAGGATCCCATTGGGATCCCCAGATCCATGGTCCTATTCCATTGGATCCCATTGGGACCCCAAACTCCATGGTCCTATTCCATTGGATCCCATTGGGATCCCAAACTCCATGGTCCTATTCCATTGGAACCCATTGGGATCCCCCATTAATCCCATTGGGATCCCCCATTAATCCCTTTGGGATCCCTCATTAAGACCAATGGGATGCCCCATTAATCCCTGTGGGATCCCCCATGGTCCCATTCCATTTGATCCCATTGGGATCCCAAAATCCATGGTCCTATTCCATTGGATCCCATTGGGATCCCAAAATCCATGGTCCTATTCCATTGGATCCCATTGGGATCCCCCGTATATCCCATTACATTTGATCCCTATGGGATCCCCCATTAATCCTGTCCCATCTGATCCCTTTGGGATCCCCCATTAATCCCTATGGGATCCCTCATTAATCCCTATGGGATCCCCCATTAATCCCTATGGGATCCCCTGTGGTCCCATTCCATTCGATCCCTTTGGGATCCCCCATTAATCCCATTGGGGTCCCCCATAGATCCCGTTCCATTTGATCCCATTGGGATCCCCCATATATCCTGTTACATTTGATCCCTATGGGATCCCCCAATAATCCTGTCCCATCTGATCCCTTTGAGATCCCCCATTATTCCCTATGGGATCCCCCATTGTTCCCCTCCCATCTGATCCCTTTGGGATTCCCCATTGATCCCTATGGGATCCCCCATTAATCCCTTTGGGATCCCCTATTAATCCCTTTGGGATCCCCTATTAATCCCATTCCATTTGATCCCATTGGGATCCCCCATTAATCCCTTTGGGATCCCCCATGGTCCTGCTCCATTTGATCCCATTGGGATCCCCTATGATCCCGTTCCATGCAATCCCATTGGGATCCCCCATTAATCCCTATGGGATCCCCCATGATCCCGTTCCATTTGATCCCTTTGGGATTCCCCATTAATCCCTATGGGATCCACCCTTGGTCCCATTCCATAGGATCCCATTGGGATCCCAAAATCCATGGTCCTATTCCATTGGATCCCATTGGGATCCCAAACTCCACGGTCCTATTCCATTGGATCCCATTGGGATCCCAAACTCCATGGTCCCATTCCATTGGATCCCATTGGGATCCCAAAATCCATGGTCCTATTCCATTGGATCCCATTGGGATCCCAAAATCCATGGTCCTATTCCATTGGATCCCATTGGGATCCCCCATTAATCCCTTTGGGATCCCCCATTAATCCCTATGGGATCCCTCATTAATCCCTATGGGATCCCTCATTAAGACCTTTGGGATCCCCCATTAATCCCTGTGGGATCCCCCGTGGTCCCATTCCATAGGATCCCATTGGGATCCCAAACTCCATGGTCCTATTCCATTGGAACCCATTGGGATCCCCCCATTAATCCCGTTCCATTGGATCCCATTGGGATCCCAAACTCCATGGTCCTATTCCATTGGATCCCATTGGGATCCCAAACTCCATGGTCCCGTTCCATTTGATCCCATTGGGATCCCCCATTAATCCCGTTCCATTTGATCCCATTGGGATCCCAAACTCCATGGTCCTATTCCATTGGATCCCATTGGGATCCCAAAATCCATGGTCCTATTCCATTGGATCCCATTGGGATCCCCCAAAGATCCTGTTCCATTGGATCCCATTGGGATCCCCCAAAGATCCTGTTCCATTGGATCCCATTGGGATCCCAAAATTCATGGTCCTATTCCATTGGATCCCATTGGGATCCCCCATTAATCCCTTTGGGATCCCCCATTAATCCCTATGGGATCCTTCATTAAGACCTATGGGATCCCCCATTAATCCCTATGGGATCCCCCGTGGTCCCGTTCCATTTGATCCCTTTGGGATCCCCCATTAATCCCTATGGGATCCCCCATTGGTCCTATTCCATCTGATCCCTTTGGGATCCCCCATAGATCCCATTCCATTTGATCCCATTGGGATCCACCATTGATCTCATTCCATATAACCCCTATGGGATCCCCCACTGATCCCTATGGGATCCCCCATTATTCCCTATGGGATCCCCCATTGATCCCTATGGGATCCCCCATTGATCCCATTCCATTCGATCCCTTTGGGATCCCCCATTGATCCCTATGGGATCCCCCATTATTCCCTATGGGATCCCCCATTAATCCCTATGGGATCCCCCATTATTCCCTATAGGATCCCCCACTGATCCCTATTGGATCCCCCATTGATCCCATTCCATTCGATCCCATTGGGATCCCCCATTGATCTCATTCCATATAACCCCTATGGGATCCCCCATTAATCCCTATGGGATCCCCCATTATTCCCTATGGGATTCCCCATTAATCCCTATGGGATCCCCAATTATTCCCTATGGGATCCCCCATTAATCCCTATGGGATCCCCCATTAATCCCTATGGGATCCCCAATTATTCCCTATGGGATCCCCCATTATTCCCTATGGGATCCCCCATTAATCCCTATGGGATCCCCAATTATTCCCTATGGGATCCCCCACTGATCCCTATGGGATCCCCCATTGATCCCTATGGGATCCCCCATTAATCCCTATGGGATCCCCAATTATTCCCTATGGGATCCCCCACTGATCCCATTCCATTCGATCCCATTGGGATCCCCCATTAATCCCTATGGGATCCCCCATTAATCCCTGTTGGATCCCCCATTATTCCCTATGGGATCCCCCATTATTCCCTATGGGATCCCCCATTGATCCCATTCCATTTGATCCCATTGGGATCCCCCATTAATCCCTATGGGATCCCCCATTGATCCCTATGGGATCCCCCATTAATCCCTATTGGATCCCCCATTATTCCCTATGGGATCCCCTAGTATTCCCTATGGGATCCCCCATTGATCCCATTCCACTCGATCCCATTGGGATCCCCCATTAATCCCTATGGGACCCTCATGGCCCCATTCCATTCGAACCCTTTGGGATCCCCCATTAATCCCTATGGGATCCCTCATTGTTCCCTATGGGATCCCCCATTAATCCCTATGGGATCCCCCATTGATCCAATTCCATTCGATCCCATTGGGATCCCCCATTATTCCCTATGGGATCCCCCATTAATCCCTATGGGATCCCCCACTGATCCCTATGGGATCCCCCATTATTCCCTATGGGATCCCCCATTAATCCCTATGGGATCCCCCATTGATCCCTATGGGATCCCCCATTAATCCCTATGGGATCCCCCACTGATCCCTATGGGATCCCCCATTATTCCCTATGGGATCTTCCATTGATCCCTATGGGATCCCCCATTAATCCCTATGGGATCCCCCATTATTCCCTATGGGATCCCCCATTAATCCCTATGGGATCCCCCATTATTCCCTATGGGATCCCCCATTAATCCCTATGGGATCCCCCACTGATCCCTATGGGATCCCCCATTATTCCCTATGGGATCCCCCATTAATCCCTATGGGATCCCCCATTGATCCCTATGGGATCCCCCATTAATCCCTATGGGATCCCCCACTGATCCCTATGGGATCCCCCATTATTCCCTATGGGATCTTCCATTGATCCCTATGGGATCCCCCATTAATCCCTATGGGATCCCCCATTATTCCCTATGGGATCCCCCATTGATCCCTATGGGATCCCCCATTATTCCCTATGGGATCCCCCATTAATCCCTATGGGATCCCCCATTGATCCCTTTAGGATCCCTCATTAATCCCTATGGGATCCCTCATTAATCCCTATGGGATCCCCCATTAATCCCTATGGGATCCTCCATTATTCCCTATGGGATCCCCCATTAATCCCTATGGGATCCCCCATTGATCCCATTCCATTCGATCCCATTGGGATCCCCCATTGATCCCTATGGGATCCCCCATTAATCCCTATTGGATCCCCCATTAATCCCTATGGGATCCCCCATTCTTCCCTATGGGATCCCCCATTAATCCCTATGGGATCCCCCATTAATCCCTATGGGATCCCCCACTGATCCCATTCCATTCGATCCCATTGGGATCCCCCATTGATCCCTATGGGATTCCCCATTATTCCCTATGGGATCCCCCATTGATCCCATTCCATTCGATCCCATTGGGATCCCCCATTATTCCCTATGGGATCCACGATTGATCCCATTACATTCGATCCCATTGGGATCCCCCATTAGTCCCTATTGGATCCCCCATTAATCCCATTCCATTTGATCCCTATGGGATCCCCCATTATTCCCTATGGGATCCCCCATTGATCCCTATGGGATCCCCCATTAATCCCTATGGGATCCACATTAATCCCTATGGGATCCCCCATTGATCCCATTCCACTCGATCCCTTTGGGATCCCCCATTATTCCCTATGGGATCCCCCACTGATCCCATTCCATTCGATCCCATTGGGATCCCCCATTGATCCCTATGGGATCCCCCATTATTCCCTAATGGATCCCCCATTAATCCCTATGGGATCCCCCATTATTCCCTAATGGATCCCCCATTAATCCCATTGGGATCCCCTATTAATCCCATTCCATTCGATCCCATTGGGATCCCCCATTGATCCCTATGGTATCCCCCATTAATCCCTATGGGATCCCCATTAATCCCTATGGGATCCCCTATTGATCCCATTCCATTCGATCCCATTGGGATCCCCCATTAATCCCTATGGGATCCCCCATTAATCCCTATGGGATCCCCCATTGATCCCATCCCATCTGATCCCTTTGGGATCCCCCATTGATCCCTATGGGGTCCCCCATTAATCCCATTGGAATCCCCCATTATTCCCTATGGGATCCCCCATTATTCCCTATGGGATCCCCCACTGATCCCTATGGGATCCCCCATTATTCCCTATGGGATCCCCCACTGATCCCATTCCATTCGATCCCATTGGGATCCCCCATTATTCCCTATGGGATCCCCCATTAATCTCTATGGGATCCCCCACTGATCCCTATGGGATCCCCCATTATTCCCTATGGGATCCCCCATTAATCCCTATGGGATCCCCCATTGATCCCTATGGGATCCCCCATTAATCCCTATTGGATCCCCCATTAATCCCTATGGGATCCCCCATTGATCCCTATGGGATCCCCCACTGATCCCATTCCATTCGATCCCATTGGGATCCCCCATTATTCCCTATGGGATCCCCCATTGATCCCTATGGGATCCCCCATTAATCCCTATGGGATCCCCCATTGATCCCTATGGGATCCCCCATTATTCCCTATGGGATCCCCCATTGATCCCTATGGGATCCCCCATTGATCCCATTCCACTCGATCCCTTTGGGATCCCCCATTGAATTCAATAGGACTCACCCGTCTTTACGGGGTTTGATGGCGCTTCCCCAGCCAAGATATAAACCCCTATAAAGAAATAGCCAAAAAGTGATGGGTTTAGGGTGATTTTAGGGTATTTTGGGGTATTTTGGGGTGATTTTGGGGTATTTTAGGGTGATATTGGGGTATTTTGGGGTATTTTAGGGTGATTTTGGGGTATTTTAGGGTGATTTTGTGGATATATTGTGGTGATTTGGGGTATTTTGGGGTGATTTTGGGGTATTTTGGGGTGATTTGGGGGTATTTTAGGGAGATTTTGGGGTATTTGGGTGATTTTGGGGTAAATTAGGATGATTTTGGGGTATTTGGGTGATTGTGGGGTATTTTCGGGTGATTTTGAGGTGATTTTGGGGTATTTTAGGGTTTTTTGGGGGTATTTTGGGGTATTTTGGGGTGATTTTGGGGTATTTTGTGGTGATTTTGGGGTATTTTAGGCTGATTTTGGGGTATTTTGTGGTGATTTGGGGGTATTTTAGGGTGATTTTGGGGGTATTTTGGGGTGATTTTGGGTATTTTGGGGTATTTTAAGGTGATATTGGGGTGATTTTGGGTATTTTAGGGTGATTTTGGGGTATTTTAGGGTTTTTTGGGGGTGTTTTAGGGAGATTTTAGGGTATTATAGAGTGATTTTGGGGCATTTTAGGGTGATATTGGGGTGATTTTAGGGTGATTTTGGGGTATTTTGGGGTATTTTAAGGTGATATTGGGGTGATTTTGGGGTATTTTACGGTGATTTTGGAGTATTTTAGGCTTTTTTTGTGTATTTTAGTGTGATTTTGGGGTGTTTTGGGGTTTTTTGGGGTGTTTTGGGGGTATTTTAGGGTGATTTTGGTGTATTTTGGGGTGATTTGGGGGTATTTTAGGGAGATTTGGGGGTATTTTGGGGTATTTTAGGGTGATTTTGGGGTATTTTGTGGTGATTTGGGGGTATTTTAGGGTGTTTTGGGGTATTTTAGGGAGATTTGGGGTATTTTAGGGTGATTTTGGGGTGTTTTAGGGTGTTTTGCGGTATTTTAGGGTGATTTTGGGGTATTTTAGGGTGTTTTGGGGGTATTTTGGGGGTTTTGGGGTATTTTAGGGTGATTTTGGGGTATTTTGGGGTGTTTTAGGGTGATTTTGGGGTATTTTAGGGTGATTTTGGGGTATTTTAGGGTGATATTGGGGTGATTTTGGGGTATTTTACGGAGGTTTTGGGGTATTTTGGGGTGATTCTGGGGGTATTTTAGAGAGATTTTGGGGTGATTTTGGGGTTTTTTAGGGTGATTTTGGGGTATTTTGGGGGTTTTGGGGGTATTTTAGGGAGATTTTGGGGTATTTTAGGGTGATTTGGGGGATATATTGTGGTGATTTTGGGGTAATTCAGGGTGATTTTGGGGTATTTGGGTGATTTGGGGGTATTTTAGGGTGATTTTGGGGGTATTTTGGGGTGATTTTGGGGTGATTTTGGGGTATTTTGGGGTATTTGGGGGTATTTTAGGGTGATTTTGGTGTATTTTGGGGTGATTTGGGAGTATTTTAGGGTGATTATGGGGTATTTTAGGGTGATTTTGGGGAATTTTGGGGGTTTTGGGGGTATTTTGTGGTGATTTTGGGGTATTTTAGGGTGTTTTGGGGTATTTTAGGGTGTTTTGGGGTATCTTATGAAGATTTTGGGGTATTTTAGGGTGATTTGGGTGTATTTTAGGGTGATTTGGGGGTATTTTACGGAGGTTTTAGGGTATTTTGTGGTGATACTGGGGGTAATTTAGGGTGTTTTGGGGTATTTTAGGGAGATTTTGGGGTATTTGGGGGTATTTTAGGGTGATATTGGGGTGATTTTAGGGTGATTTGGGGGTATTTTGGGGTGTTTGGGGGGTATTTTGGGGTGTTTGGGGGGTATTTTGGGGTATTTTAGGGTGTTTTTCAGTATTTTAGGGTGATTTGGGGTACTTTAGGGTGATTTTGGGGTCATTTCAGGTGTTTTTAAGGGATTTTGGGGTGAATCTGGGGTATTTGGGGGTGATTTTGAGGTATTTTAGGGTGTTTTTAGGATATTTTGGGGTGGTTTTTTGGGTATTTTGGTGTGATTTTGGGTTATTTTGCGGTGATTTGGGGGTATTTTGGGTTGTTTTTAGGGTATTTTGGGGTGATTTTGATGTATTCTAGGGTGTTTGTTGGTATTCTGGGGTGATTTTAGGGTATTTTATGGTGATTTTGGGGTATTTTAGGGTCTTATTAGGGTATTTTGGGGTGTTTTTTGGGTATTTTGGGGTGTTTTGTGGGTATTTTGATGTGTTTTTAGGTTATTATAGGGTGGTTTTGGGGTATTTTGGAGTGATATTGGTGTATTTTGGGGTGATTTTGGTGTATTTTGGGGTGGTTTTAGGGTATTTTGGGGTGTTTTTAGGTTGTTATAGGTTGATTTGGGGGTATTTTAGGGTGATTTTGTGGTATTTTCGGGTGATACTGGGGTATTTTAGGGTGTTCTTAGGTTATTTTGGGGTGTTTTTGGGGTATTTTGGGGGTGTTTTTAGGTTAATTTTCGGTTATTTTGGGGTATTTTGGGGTGATATTGGGGTATTTTGGGGTGTTTTTAGGGTATTTTGGGGGTATTTTGGTTGTTTTTAGGTTATTATTGGGTGATTTTGGGGTATTTTGGGGTGATTTTGGGGTATTCTGGGGTATTTTAGGGTGATTCTGGGGCATTTTAGGGTGATTTTGGGGTACTTGGGGGTGTTTTTAGGGTATTTTGGGGTGATTTGGGGGTATTTTGGGGTGTTTTTAGGTTAATATAGGTTGATTTGGGGTATTTTTGGGTATTTTAGGATAATTTTGGGGTATTATAGTGTGATTTGGGGGTATTTTAGGCTGATTTTGGGGTATTTTAGGGTGATTTTGGTTTGATTTTGGGGTATTTTGGGGTGATTTTGGGGAATTTTAGATAGTTTTTGGTGTATTTTGAGGTGATTTGGGGTGATTTGGGGGTATTTTGGGGTGAAATTGGGGTATTTTGGGGTGATTTGGGGGTATTTTAGGTAGTTTTTGGTGTATTTTGAGGTGATTTGGGGTGATTTGGGGGTATTTTGGGGTGATTTTGGGGTATTTGGGGTTGTTTTTGGGGTATTTTGGGGAGATTTTGGGTGATTTGGGGTATTTTAGGGTGATTTGGGGGTATTTGGGGTTGTTTTTGGGTATTTTGGGGAGATTTTGGGTGATTTGGGGGTATTTTGGGGTGATTTGGGGGTATTTTAGGTTGTTTTGGGGGTATTTTAGGGAGATTTGGGGTGATTTTGGAGTATTTTGGGGTGATTTGGGTGTATTTTGGGGTGAAATTGGGGGGATTTGGGTCCTACCTGCGCTTCCCCCTTTGCTCTGTAGATCCTCATTGGATGGGGCTGGTTTGGAGCCACGATCCGACCCCGACACCGAGACGTCGTCGTAGTCGTCGTCATCAGCAAAGCTGGCGGGGGACGCTATGGGGCAGAGGACAACTTATGGGGCAGGGAACAACATATGGGGTAGGGAACAATATATGGGGCAGAACAATGTATGGGGCTGGACATCATATGGGGCAGAGAACAATATATGGGGCAGAGGACAATATATGGGGCAGAACATTATATGGGGCAGAACATTATATGGGGCAGAACATCATATGGGACAGGGATGTTGTTCCCTAACAATATATGGGGCAGAGCAATATATGGGGCAGAGAACAATATATGGGGCAGGGAACAAGATATGGGGCAGGGAACAATATATGGGGCAGAACAATGTATGGGGCTGGACATCATATGGGGCAGAGAACAACTTATGGGGCAGAACAATATATGGGGCAGAACAATATATGGGGCAGAGGACAATATATGGGGCAGGGAACAATATATGGGGCAGAACAATATATGGGGTAGGGAACAATATATGGGGCAGGGAACAAGATATGGGGCAGAGGACAATATATGGGGCAGAACAATATATGGGCCAGGGAAAAATATATGGGGCAGAACAAGATATGGGGCAGGGAACAATATATGGGGCAGAACAATATATGGGGCAGAACAATGTATGGGGTAGGGAACAATATATGGGGCAGAGGACAATATATGGGGCAGGGAACAATATATGGGGCAGAGGACAATATATGGGGCAGGGAACAATATATGGGGCAGAACAAGATATGGGGTAGGGAGCAATATATGGGGCAGAGGACAATATATGGGGCAGGGAACAATATATGGGGCGGAACAATGTATGGGGCAGGGAATAGTATATGGGGCAGAACAATATATGGGGCAGGGAATAATATATGGGGCAGAGAACAATATATGGGGCAGAACAATATATGGGGCTGAGAACAACTTAGGGGGCAGAGGACAATATATGGGGCAGAACAATGTATGGGGTAGGGAACAATATATGGGGCAGAGGAAAATATATGGGGCAGAACAATATATGGGGCAGAGGAAAATATATGGGGCAGAGAACAATATATGGGGCAGAGAACAACTTATGGGGCAGAGGACAATATATGGGGCAGAACAATATATGGGGCAGAGGACAATATATGGGGCAGAACAAGATATGGGGCAGAACAAGATATGGGGCAGCGAACAATACATGGGGCAGAACAATATATGGGGTAGGGAGCAATATATGGGGCAGAGGACAATATATGGGGTAGGGAACAATATATGGGGCAGAACAATATATGGGGCAGGGAACAATATATGGGGCAGAACAATATATGAGGCAGAACAATATATGGGGCAGGGAACAATATATGGGGCAGAGGACAAGATATGAGGCAGAACAATGTATGGGGCTGGACATCATATGGGGCAGAACAGTATATGGGATAGTGAACAATATATGGGGCAGGGAACAATATATGGGGCAGGGAACAATATATATAGGGCAGAACAATATATGGGGCAGAGGACAACATATGGGGAAGAACAATGTATGGGGTAGGGAACAATATATGGGGCAGAGGACAATATATGGGGCAGGGAACAATATATGGGGCAGAACAAGATATGGGGCAGAGGACAATATATGGAGCAGGGAACAATATATGGGGCAGAGCAATATATGGGGCAGAGCAATATATGGGGTAGGGAACAATATATGGGGCTGAGAACAATATATGGGGCAGAACAATGTATGGGGCTGGACATCATATGGGGCAGAGAACAATATATGGGGCAGAGAACAATATATGGGGCAGAGAACAACTTATGGAGCAGGGAACAATATATGGGGCAGAACAATATATGGGGCAGAGGACAGTATATGGGGTAGGGAACAATATATGGGGCAGGGAACAATATATGGGGCTGAGAACAATATATGGGGTAGGGAACAATATATGGGGCAGGGAACAAGATATGGGGCAGAACAATATATGGGGTAGGGAACAATATATGGGGCAGGGAACAACTTATGGGGCAGAGAACAACTTATGGGGCAGAGATATGGGGTGATCCCATTGGTGGATCCCTTCCATTGCTGTGATCCCATTGGTGGATCCCTTCCACTGTGTGGATCCCATTGGAGGATCCCTCCCATTGGGTTGATCCCATTGGTGGACCCCATCCATTGGGTTAATCCCATTGGTGGATCCCTTCCATTGGGTTGATCCCATTGGTGAATCCCTCCCATTGGGTTGATCCCATAGGTGGACCCCATCCATTGGGTTAATCCCATTGGCCGATCCCTTCCATTGCTGTGATCCCATTGGTGGATCCCTTCCATTGGGTGGACCCCATTGGTGGATCCCTCCCATTGGTGCGATCCCATTGGTGGATCCCTTCCACTGTGTGGATCCCATTGGTGGATCCCATCCATTGGGGTAATCCCATTGGTGGATCCTTTCCACTGGTGCGATCCCATTGGTGGATCCCTTCAATTGGGACGATCCCATTGGTGGATCCCATCCATTGCTGTCATCCCATTGGTGGATTTAGGGATTGAATATCTCCCATCCAACCAATCCCATCCACCTTTAATCGATCCCCATTGGATTCTATGGGTGCTAAGATCCCATTTTAGGGCCAAAAAGTGAAAAAATGGGTCAAAAAAGGCCAAAAAAGGAGAAAATAAAGGACTCACCCGACCTGAAGGGACCAATGGGAGCCACGTTACCTGCGACCGAGTAAATCCCTGCTGGAAAATGGGGCAAAAAAGGGCGATTTTGGGTCATTTTAAGCAAGAATAGGGGTGAAATGGGGCAAAAAAGGGCGATTTTGGGTCATTTTAGGCAAGAATAGGGGGGAAATGGGGCAAAAAAGGGCGATTTTGGGTCATTTTAGGCAAGAATAGGGGGGAAATGGGGCAAAAACGGGCGATTTTGGGTCATTTTAGGCAAGAATAGGGGGGAAATGGGGCAAAAAAGGGCGATTTTGGGTCATTTTAGGCAAGAATAGGGGGGAAATGGGGCAAAAATGGGCGATTTTGGGTCATTTTAAGGAAGAATAGGGGGGAAATGGGGCAAAAAATGGCGATTTTGGGTCATTTTAAGCAAGAATAGGGGGGAAATGAGGCAAAAAAGAACGATTTTGGGTCTTTTTAAGCAAGAATAGGGGGGAAATGGGGCAAAAAAGGGCGATTTTGGGTCATTTTAGGCAAGAATGGGGGAAATGGGGCAAAAAAGGGCGATTTTGGGTCATTTTAGGCAAGAATAGGGGGGAAATGGGGCAAAAAAGGGCGATTTTGGGTCATTTTAAGGAAGAATAGGGGGGAAATGGGGCAAAAAAAGGGCGATTTTGGGTCATTTTAATGCAGAATAGGGGGGAAATGAGGCCAAAAAAGGTGATTTTGGGTCATTTTAGGCAAGAATAGGGGGGAAATGGGGCAAAAAAGGGCGATTTTGGGTCATTTTAAGCAAGAATAGGGGGAAATGGGGCAAAAAAGGGCGATTTTGGGTCATTTAAAGGAAGAATAGTGGGGAAATGGGGCAAAAAAGGGAGATTTTGGGTCATTTTAAGCAAGAATAGTGGGAAATGGGGCAAAAATGGGCGATTTTGGGTCATTTTAAGCAAGAATAGGGGGGAAATGGGGCAAAAAAGGGCGATTTTGGGTCATTTTAAGCAAGAATAGGGGTGAAATGGGGCAAAAAAGGGCGATTTTGGGTCATTTTAAGCAAGAATAGGGGGGAAATGGGGCAAAAAAGGGCGATTTTGGGTCATTTTAAGCAGAAATAGGGGTGAAATGGGGCAAAAAAGGGCGATTTTGGGTCATTTTAAGCAAGAATAGGGGGGAAATGGGGCAAAAAAGGGCGATTTTGGGTCATTTTAATGAAGAATAGGGGGGAAATGGGGCAAAAAAGGGCGATTTTGGGTCATTTTAAGGAAGAATAGGGGGAAATGGGGCAAAAAAGGGCGATTTTGGGTCATTTTAGGCAAGAATAGGGGGGAAATGAGGCAAAAATTGGAGATTTTGGGTCATTTTAAGGAAGAATAGGGGGAAAATGGGGCAAAAAATGGCGATTTTGGGTCATTTTAAGCAAGAATAGGGGGGAAATAGGGCAAAAATTGGCGATTTTGGGTCATTTTAGGCAAGAATAGGGGGGAAATGGGACAAAAAAGGGCGATTTTTGGTCATTTTAGGCAAGAATAGGGGGGAAATGGGGCAAAAAAGGGCGATTTTGGGTCATTTTACGGAAGAATAGGGGGAAATGGGGCAAAAAAAGGCGATTTTGGGTCATTTTAAGCAAGAATTGGGGGGAAATGGGGCAAAAAAGGGCGATTTTGGGTCATTATAGGCAAGAATAGGGGGGAAATGGGGCAAAAAAGGGCGATTTTGGGTCATTTTAAGCAAGAATTGGGGGGAAATGGGGCAAAAAAGGGCGATTTTGGGTCATTATAGGCAAGAATAGGGGGGAAATGGGGCAAAAAAGGGCGATTTTGGGTCATTTTAAGCAAGTATAGGAGTGAAATGGGGCAAAAAAGGGCGATTTTGGGTCATTTTAGGCAAGAATAGGGGGGAAATGGGGCAAAAAAGGGCGATTTTGGGTCATTTTAGGCAAGAATAGGGGGGAAATGGGGCAAAAAATGAGCGATTTTGGGTCATTTTAGGCAAGAATAGGGGGAAAATGGGGCAAAAAAGGGCGATTTTGGGTCATTTTAAGGCAGAATAGGGGCGAAAATGGGGCAAAAAAGGGCGATTTTGGGTCATTTTAAGCAAGAAATAGGGGGGAAATGGGGCAAAAATGGGCGATTTTGGGTCATTTTAGGCAAGAATAGAGGTAAAATGGGGCAAAAAAAGGCGATTTTAGGTCATTTTAGGCAAGAATAGGGGTGAAATGAGGCAAAAAAGGGCGATTTTGGGTCATTTTAGGCAAGAATAGGGATGAAATGGGGTAAAAAAGGGCGATTTGGGGTCATTTTAAGGAAGAATAGGGGGGAAATGGGGCAAAAAAGGGCGATTTTGGGTCATTTTAGGCAAGAATAGGGGGAAATGGGACAAAAAAGGGCGATTTTGGGTAATTTTAAGCAAGAATAGCAAGAATAACACCGATATGGAATTAGCATTGAGATTGGGGGATGAAATGGGGCAAAAACTGGTGATTTTGGGTCATTTTAAGCCAGAATAAGAGAAATATGGATTCAAATAACACCAATATTGATTCAGCATGGACGCTGTGGGGTGAAATGGGGCAAAAAAAGGCAATTTTGGGTCATTTTAAGCAAGATTAGCAAGAATAACACCAATATGGAATCAGCATTGAGGTTGAGGGATGAAATGGGGCAAAACCAGTCGATTTTGGGTCATTTTAGGCAGGAATAGCAAGAATAACACCAATATGGATTCAGCATGGAGGTTGGGGGGAAATGGGGCAAAAAAGGGCGATTTTGGGTCATTTTAAGGAAGAATAAGAGCAATATGGATTCAAATAACACCAATATGGATTCAGCATGGACGCTGTGGGGTGAAATGGGGCAAAAAAAGGCAATTTTGGGTCATTTTAAACAAGATTAGCAAGAATAACACCAATATGGATTCAGCATTGTGGTTGGGGGGGAAATGGGGCAAAAACGGGCAATTTTGGGTCATTTTAAGCCAGAATAGCAAGAATAACACCTATATGGAATCAGCATTGAGGTTGAGGGATGAAATGGGGCAAAACTGGGCGATTTTGGGTAATTTTAAGCCAGAATAAGAGCAATATGGATTCAAATAACACCAATATGGATTCAGCATGGAAGTTATGGGTGAAATTGGGCAAAAACAGGCGATTTTGGGGCAAAACCTGTGGATTTTGGGTCATTTTCAGCAAGAAGAACACTTGTCTGAATTCAGTCTGGAAGTTGGGGTGTGAAAATGGGGCAAAAAATGGCAATTTTGGGTCATTTTAAGCAAGAATAACAAGAATAACACCAATATGGATTCAACATGGAGGTTGGGGGGAAATGGGGCAAAAAAGGGCGATTTTGGGTCATTTTAAGGAAGAATAGGGGGGAAATGGGGCAAAAACAGGCGATTTTGGGTCATTTTAAGCAAGAATAGGGGTGAAATGGGGCAAAAATTGGAGATTTTGGGTTATTTTAAGCAAGAATAGGGGTGAAATGGGGCAAAAAAGGGCGATTTTGGGTCATTTTAAGCAAGAAAACACCCATATTTAGTCCCATTCTCCCTTGCTCCACCCAGCATCAATACACACAACAATCCTCCCCTCCTCCCACCCAACCAAAGAAACAGCCCCAAAATCGTCTTTTTTTACCCCAAATTTACCTGCTTGTCTCGCCAACCTCTTGGCTGGGATGGGAGGGGGACCCAACCAGTTGCCATAAGTCTCTTGTAGGGCCATGGAAGATCCAGATCCGACCCTAAAACATCCTATAAACCATCCTATATCTCATTGAACCCTATGGGAACCCTATGAACCCGGAACCGCCTCCGGTTCCGCCCCATATTAAAGGGTTCCGCCCCATATTGGGTTCAGCCCCATATTAAAGGGTTCCGCCCCATATTAAAGGGTTCCGCCCCATATTGGGTTTGGCCCCATATTGGGTTTGGCCCCATATTGGGTTTGGCCCCATATTGGGTTCAGCCCCATATTGGGTTCAGCCCCATATTAAAGGGTTCCGCCCCATATTGGGTTTGACCCCATATTGGGTTCGGCCCCATATCAGGTTCCTCCCCATATAAAAGGGTTCCGCCCCATATTGGTTTCCGCCCCACATTAAAGGGTTCGGCCCCATATCGGGTTCAGCCCCATATAAAAGGGTTCCAGCCCATATTGTGTTCCGCCCCATATTGGGTTCCGCCCCATATTGGGTTCCGCCCCATATTAAAGGGTTCCACCCCATATCGGGTTCCACCCCATATTGGGTTTGGGCCCATATTGGGTTCCGCCCCATAAAAGGTTTCAGTTCCCCTTAAGAGGGTCTATGGGGTTTTGTCGTATTAATCCGGACCCAGAACCGCCTCCGGTTCCGCCCCATATTGGGTTTGGCCCCATATTGGGTTCTGCCCCATATTGGGTTCCGCCCCATATTAAAGGGTTCCGCCCCATATTAAAGGGTTCCGCCCCATATTGGGTTCCGCCCCATATTAAAGGGTTCCACCCCATATTGGGTTTGGGCCCATATTAAAGGGTTCCGCCCCATATTAAAGGGTTTGGGCCCATATTAAAGGGTTCAGCCCCATATTAAAGGGTTCGGCCCCATATCAGGTTCCGCCCCATATTGGGTTTGGGCCCATAAAAGGGTTTCGGTTCCTCTTAAAGATGAATCGGGTTCTATGGGGTTTTGCCGTCGCGCTCCATTGCCCACGAGTAGAGACGGAGATTTGCATCGACGGAACCAAAAATAGAACTTACGTGTTTTTGCCTGATTCTGGGGTTTTTTTATGGGTGGGGTTTAAGTGGGAACCGGGTTATGGGAACAAATCGGCTCCGAGAAGGGAAATGGACCCCAGAGGGACCCCGACCCCATAGGGACACCATGAGGACCCCAACCCCATAGGGACCCCGACCCCATAGGGACAACATGAAGACCCTGGCCACATAGGGACACGATGAAGACCCCAACCCCATAGGGACACCATGAGGACCCCAACCCCATAGGGACACCATGAAGACCCCGACCCCATAGGGACCCCAACCCCATAGGGACAACATGAGGACCCCAACCCCATAGGGACCCCAACCCCATAGGGACAACATGAAGACCCCAACCCCATATGGACACCATGAGGACCCCGACCCCATAGGGACCCCAACACCATAGGGACAACATGAGGACCCCGACCCCATAGGGACACCATGAAGACCCCAACCCTATAGGGACAACATGAGGACCCCGACCCCATAGGGACACCATAAAGACCCTGACCCCATAGGGACACCATGAAGACCATAACCCCATAGGGACACCATGAGGACCCCAACCCCATAGGGACACCATGAGGACCCCAACCCCATAGGGACAACATGAGGACCCCAACCCCATAGGGACCCCGACCCCATAGGGACACCATGAAGACCCCAACCCCATAGGGACACCATGAGGACCCCAACCCCATAGGGACCCCAACCCCATAGGGACAACATGAGGTCCCCGACCCCATAGGGACAACATGAGGACCCCGACCCCATAGGGACCCCATGAGGACCCCAACCCCATAGGGACACCATGAAGACCCCAACCCCATAGGGACACCATGAGGACCCCAACCCCATAGGGACACCATGAAGACCCCAACCCCATAGGGACACCATGAGGACCCCGACCCCATAGGGACACCATAAAGACCCCGACCCCATAGGGACACCATAAAGACCCCAACCCCATAGGGACCCCGACCACATAAGGACCCCAACCCCATGAAGACCCCGACCCCATAGGGACACCATGAGGACCCCGACCCCATAGGGACCCGGACCACATAAGGACCCCAACCCCATAGGGATCCCAACCCCATAGGGACCCCATAGGGACAATATGAGGACCCCGACCCCATAGGGACCCCGACCCCATAGGGACAACATGAAGACTCCAACCCCATAGAGACGCCATGAGGACCCCGACTCCATAGGGACCCCGACCCCATAGGGACCCCATGAAGACCCCAACATGGGGACAACATGAGGACCCCAACCTCATAGGGACACCATGAGGACCCCGACCCCATAGGGACCCCGACTACATAAGGACCCCAACCCCATAGGGATCCCAACCCCATAGGGACCCCATGAAGACCCCAACCCCATAGGGACACCATGAAGACCCCGACCCCATAGAGACACCATGAAGACCCCGACCCCATAGGGACCCCAACCCCATAGAGACACCATGAAGACCCCAACCCCATAGGGACACCATGAGGACCCCGACCCCATAGGGACCCCGACCCCATAGGGACAACATGAAGACCCCAATGTGGGGACAACATGAAGACCCCGACCCCATAGGGACCCCGACCACATAAGGACCCCAACCCCATAGGGATCCCAACCCCATAGGGACCCCGACCCCATAGGGACCCCGACCACATAGGGACCCCATGAAGACCCCAACCCCATAGGGACACCATGAAGACCCCAACCCCATAGGGACCCCGACCCCATAGGGACAACATGAAGACCCCAACCCCATAGGAACCCCGACCACATAAGGACCCCAACCCCATAGGGACCCCAACCCCATAGGGACACCATGAGGACCCCAACCCCATAGGGACCCCAACCCCATAGGGACAACATGAAGACCCCAACCCCATAGGGACCCCGACCCCATAGGGACACCATGAAGACCCCAACCCCATAGGGACCCCAACCCCATAGGGACACCATGAGGTCCCCGACCCCATAGAGACACCATGAAGACCCCAACCCCATAGGGACCCCAACCCCATAGGGACAACATGAAGACCCCAACCCCATAGGGACCCCAACCCCATAGGGACACCATGAGGACCCCAACCCCATAGGGACACCATGAAGACCCCAACCCCGTAGGGACTCCAACTATGGGGGGGGGGGGAGTGGTAACAGAGGTGTCCCCAAATTGATAAGGGGGTCCCCAAGTTGATAAGAGGGTCCCCAAGGTGATAAGAGAGTCCCCAATGTGATGGGGGAGTCCTCAAGGTGATAAGGGGGTCCCCAAGGTGATAAGGGGGTTCCCAATGAGATAAGGGGGTCTTCAAGGTGATAAGAGGGTCCCCAAGTTGATAAGGGGGTACCCAGTGTGATAATGGGGGCCCCAACGTGATAAGAGGGTCCCCAATGTGATGGGGGGGTCCTCAAGGTGATAAGGGGGTCCCCAATGTGATGGGGGGGTCTTCAAGGTGATAAGAGGTTTCCCAGGGTGATAAGGGGGTCCCCAGTGTGATAATGGGGTCCCCAAGGTGATAAGGGGGTCCCCAGGTTGATAAGGGGATCCCCAAGTTGATAAGGGGGTCCCTAAATTGATAAGGGAGTCCCCAATGTGATAGGGGCGTCACCAAGTTGATAAGAGGTTCCCCAAGGTGATAAGGGGGTTCCCAATGAGATAAGGGGGTCACCAATGAGATAAGGGGGTCCTCAAGGTGATAAGAGGGTCCCCAGGTTGATAAGGGGATCCCCAAGGTGATAAGGGGTCCCTAAATTGATAAGTGAGTCCCCAAGGTGATAAGAGGGTCCCCAGGTTGATAAGGGGGTCCCTAAATTGATAAGGGAGTCCCCAAGGTGATAAGGGGGTCCCCAAGGTGATAAGAGGGTCCCCAGGTTGATAAGGGGTCCCTAAATTGATAAGGGAGTCCCCAATGTGATAAGAAGGTCCCCAATGTGATAAGGGGGGGGGTCCGAATGCCACCACTCATATCACCCCCCCCCCCCATGTCCCAAAGGCAGCAGACTCCCATTGACACAGCCTGGGGGGGGGGGCATTTATTAGGGGGAATATTTGGGGGTGGGGGGGGTTATGGGGGGGTTATGAGGGGGTACGTGGGGGGGGGGGTCACACGTTGATAATGGGGGGGGGGTGGTGACGACGTGGCGGCTCCAGGGTGTCACTTCTGTGGGGAGAAAATGGGGGGGGGGGATGTGGTGGCACCTGGGGGGGGGTGTCCCACCCCTTAAAGGTACAGACACCCCTCTCGCTGTACGACCCCCCTATGACCCTAAATAACCCCCCATAGGACTCCCCATAGGGTCCTGTGCCCCCCATAGGACCATGCCCCCCCCTAATACCCCCATAGATCCCTATGACCCTAAATAGCCCCCCATAACCCCAATAGTTCCCTATGGCCCCCCATGACCCCCCCCATGACCCCCCACTGATCCCTATGACCCTAAATAACCCCCCCCATGCGCCCCCCCCAAGACCCCCCATAGGTCCCTATGGCCCTAAATGACCCCCATAGTTCCCTATGACCCTAAATAACCCCCCATAACCCCCATATAGCCCCCCCCAATGACCCTAAATGACCCCCATAGATCCCTATGACCCTAAATAACCCCCCATAACCCCCATATAGCCCCCCCCCCAATGACCCTAAATGACGCCCATAGTTCCCTATGACCCTAATAAGCCCCCCACCCCCCATATAGCCCCCCCCCATGACCCTAAAGGACACCCATAGGGCCCTATGACCCTAAATAACCCCCATGCCCCTCATAGATCCCTATGTCCCTAAATGACCCCCCATAACCCACCCCAAGACCCCCCATAGAATTCTATGACCCTAAATAACCCCCCCACCCCCTATAAAGGCCCCCCCATGACCCTAAATGACCCCCATATATCCCTCTGACCCTAAATAACCCCCCCAGCCCCCATATAGCCCCCCCCAATGACCCTAAAGGACACCCATAGTTCCCTATGACCCTAAATAACCCCCCCACCCCCCATATAGCCCCCCCCAATGACCCTAAATGACCCCCATAGTTCCCTATGACCCTAAATAACCCCCCATAACCCCCATATAGCCCCCCCCCAGTGACCCTAAAGGACACCCATAGGGCCCTATGACCCTAAATAAGCTCCCCACCCCTCATATAGACCCCCCCATGACCCTAAAGGACACCCATATATCCCTATGACCCTAAATAAGCCCCCCACCCCCCATATAGCCCCCCCCCCATGACCCTAAAGGACACCCATAGATCCCAATGACCCTAAATGACCCCCCCATAACCCACCCCAAGACCCCCCATAGATCTCTATGACCCTAAATAACACCCCCACCCCCCATAAAGGCCCCCCATGACCCTAAATGACCCCCATATATCCCTATGACCCTAAATAACCCCCCCACCCCCTATATGGGCCCCCCCCCATGATCCTAAAGGACACCCATAGGTCCCTATGACCCTAAATAACCCCCCATAACCTCCCTATAGACCCCTATGACCCTAAATAAGCCCCCCAACCCCCATATAGCCCCCCCCCGACCCTAAATGACCCCCATAGATCCCTATGACCCTAAATAACCCCCCATAACCCCCCATAGATCCCTCTGACCCTAATTAACCCCCCCCTCATATAGCCCCCCCCCATGACCCTAAATGACCCCCATAGGTCCCTATGACCCTAAATAACCCCCATAACCCCCATATAGCCCCCCCCCAATGACCCTAAATGACCCCCATAGATCCCTATGACCCTAAATAACCCCCCCATAACCCCCATAGGCCTCTTTATCCCCACACGACCCCCCTCCCTTCCCCTATACGCCCCCCCCCCCCCCATCCCACCTTCCCATCCCCCGCCGTGTTTCCATCCTGGGGGGTCCCCCCCCCCCCAAATCCGGGCAGTCTCTGCATCCCAATGCGCTGCTCGTCCAACCTGCGGCCTTGGGAGTGGGCGACCAGGTCCAGAAGGGAGGCCAGCTCGGGGGGGGGCCCTATAGGGGGGCAAGGGGGGGCAAGGGGGGGGTGTATGGGGGTATAGAGGGGGTATGGGGGGATATGGGGGGGATATAGGGGGATATGGGGGGTTATAGGGGGGATATGGGGGGGATATAGGGGGATATGGGGGGATATAGGGGGTGTGGGAGGGGATATGGGGGGATATGGGGGGTTATAGGGGGGATATAGGTGGTGTAGGGGGGGATATGGGGAGATATGGGGAGTGTGTGGGGGGGATATGGGGGGTTATAGGGGGGATATGGGGGGTATAGAGGGGGATATAGGGGGCGGGGGGGGTGTCAGGGAGGTGTATGGGGGGGTATAGAGGGGGTATAGGGGGGATATGGGGGGATATAGGGGGGATATGGGAGGGGGTATGGGGGGTACAAAGGGGATATGGGGGGTATAGGGGGGATATAGGGGGTGTAGGGGGGATATGGGGGGTGTAGGGAGGATATAGGGGGTGTAGGGGGGATATAGGGGGTTATAGGGGTGTTATGGGGGGTGTAGGGGGGATGTTGGGGGTTGTAGAGGGGATATAGGGGGTTATAGGGGGGATATGAGGGGTTATAGGGGGATATGGGGGGTATAGGGGGGATATAGGGGGTTATAGGGGGATATGAGGGGTTATAGGGGGGATATGGGGGGTATAGGGGGATATAGGGGGTTATAGGGGGGATATGAGGGGTTATAGGGGGGATATGGGGGGTATAGGGGGGATATAGGGGGTTATAGGGGGATATGAGGGGTTATAGGGGGGATATGGGGGGTGTAGGGGGGATATGGGGGTTATAGTGGAGATATGGGGGGTTATAGGGGGTTATAGGGGGGATATAGGGGGATATGGGGGGATATGGGGGGTTATAGGGGGGATATAGGGGGTTATAGGGGGGATATGGGGGGTTATAGAGGAGGATATGGGGGGATATAGGGGGGTTATAGGGGGGATATAGGGGGTATAGGGGGGATATGGGGGGCGTAGGGGGGATATGGGGGTATAGAGGGAGATATGGGGGTATAGGGGGTATAGGGGAATATAGGGGGTTATAGGGGGGATATTGGGGGGTTATAGGGGGATATAGGGGGTATAGGGGGGATATGGGGGATATAGGGGGATATAGGGGGTATAGGGGGGATATGGGGTTATAGGGGGATATAGGGGGTTATAGGGGGATATGGTGGAGTATGGGGGTTATAGGGATATGGGGGGTTATAGGGGGATATAGGGGGTTACAGGGGGTGTAGGGGGGATATAGGGGGTGTAGGGGGGTATGGGAGAATGGGGGGGTGTAGGGGGTATATGAGGGGACATGGGGGGATATAGGGGGTTTTAGGGGGATTGGGGGGTTACTAGTGGATATAGGGGGTGCAGGGGGGATATAGGGGGTATAGGGGGGATATAGGGGGGTAGGGGAGTATGGGGAAAGAGAGGATACAAGGGGTATAGGGGGGATATAGGAGATATGGGGGTGGGGGGGGAGTATGGGGGGTATAGAGCT
>NW_028189041.1:105253-130994 GCF_054131305.1 Coturnix japonica | reverse complement strand
CTCCATACTCCCCCATAGCCACTAAATGCCCCCCAACCCCACACTAGACCCCTCCCAACTCCCCCATTACCCCCCATTACCCTCCCATTACCCCTAAATGCCCCCATTCCCCCATTCCCCCCTCCCAACTCCCCCATTGCCCCCTCAGTGCCCCCCATGTCCCCCCCATCCCCTACTTCCACCCCTCCCAACCCCCCATTGTTCCCCATACTCACCCCATAACCCCTAAAAGCCCCCCCAAACCCCACATTAGACCCCTCCCAACTCCCCATTGCCCTCCATTGCCCCCCATTGCCCCCTATTACCCCCCATCTCCACCCCCATAACCCCCCATTACCCCCCATGTCCCCCCCACTGCCCCCCATTACCCCCCATTTCCCCCCCATAGCCCCCCATTACCCCCCATGTCACCCCCATGTCCCCCCCATAACCGCTAAATGCCCCTTCTATCCCCCCATTCCCCCCCTCCCATCCCCCCACTGCCCTCAATACACCCCCCATAAGCCCTAAATGCCCCCCAACCCCCCACTAGACCCTCCCAACTCCCCCATTACCCCCCATTACCACCCCATTACCCCCCATGTCCCCTCCCATGTCCCCCCATGTCCCTCCCATAACCCCCCATTACCCCCTATTAACCCCATGTCCTCCCCATTACTCCTCATTACCCCCCATGTCCCCCCACATTATCCCCCATTACCCCCCCATAACCCCCCATGTCCCCCCATTATCCTCAGTGTCCCCCCCCATAACCACCCATTCCCCCATTCCCCCCCTCACAACTCCCCCATAACCCCCCATTACCCCCCATGCCTCCCCCATAACCCCCCATTATCCCCCATAACCCCCCATTACCCCCCATGCCTCCCCCATAACTCCCCATTATCCCCCATTCCCCCCCTTCCAACTCCCCCATTACCCCCCCCATTACCCCCTATACCCCCCATGACCCCTAAATACCCCCCCAACCCTCCATTCCCCCCCTCCCAACTCCCCCATTGCCCCCCATTACCCCCCATGCCTCCCCCATTACTCCCCATTACCCCCCATGCCTCCCCCATAACCTCCCATTATCCCCCATACCCAACCCCATTACCCCCAATGTCCCCCCCATAACCACCCATTACCCCCCATTCCCCCCCCCCAACTCCCCCATTACCCCCCCATTACCCCCTATACCCCCCCATGACACCTAAATACCCCCCCAACCCTCCATTTCCCCCCCAACCCCCCCAATTCCCCCCTCCCAACTCCCCCATTGCCCCCAATTCCCCCCATTGCCCCCCATGTCCCCCCCGCCCCCCCCACCATGACGCTGAGCCGGATGCTGGGGGTCTCGGCGCTGCTCTCCACGGCTCTGAGCAGCGTCACGGCTCCGCTCTCGTTATCGATATGGAAACGGCCGCTGTGCCGCCCTGGGGGGGGGGCACGATATGAATGACCCCCCCCAGGGCTCTGAGACCCCCCCCCAATGAAAATAAATGGGGTTTAAATGGGGGGGGGGGCACGATATGAATGACCCCCCCCAGGGCTCTGAGACCCCCCCCCAATTAAAATAAATGGGGTTTAAATGGGGGGGGGGGCACGATATGAATGACCCCCCCCCCCCCAGGGCTCTGAGACCCCCCCCCAATGAAAATAAATGGGGTTTAAATGGGGGGGGGGGGGGCACGATATGAATGACCCCCCCAGGGCTCTGAGACCCCCCCCAATGAAAATAAATGGGTTTTAAATGGGGGGGGGGGGCACGATATGAATGACCCCCCCATCCATCATTGCCCCCCCCATGTACCCTGCCCCCCCTCACCCGGTAGCAGTGTGTAAGTGATGGGCGCCCTCAGCTCCGCGTCTCCGTCCTCAGCGTGGATGGAGCCGGGGCTGAACCGCAACGGGGCGCCCTGGGGGGGGGGGGAGGGGGGGGCACAAAATGGGGCAGGGGGGAACAAATGGGGTCATTGCCCACCCTACCCCCCACTGGACCCCCATCTATGAACCCCCCCCACACCATAGACCTCCCTTTGCCACCCCCCCATAGACCCATAGACCACCCATCAGCCCCAACCCCCAATACCCCCCCTGCCCCAACACCCCCTGCCCCTCATCCCCCAGTATCCCCCCTTGCCCCCATTGCCCCATACTCCCATATCCCCCATATCTCAGTACCCCCCATATCCCCCCATATTCCCCCATATCCCCCATATATCCCCCCTATATCCCCTGTACCCTCCATACCCCCCATATACCCCATACCCCAATGCCCCCCTATTTCTGTTTCTGCCAACACTCCCCTACTCCCCATCCCCCAATACACCCCATATCCCTACACCCAATACCCCAT
Organism: Coturnix japonica; assembly: GCF_054131305.1. NCBI lineage: Eukaryota > Metazoa > Chordata > Aves > Galliformes > Phasianidae > Coturnix > Coturnix japonica. Next base: position 128,656 of record NW_028189041.1, on the reverse strand, counting down.
TACCCCCATACACCTCATACTCCCTATACCCTCCATACCCCAATACCCCAACCCCCCCCAATCCCCTCCACCCCCCCCATGCCCCATCACCCCTAACCCCCCCATCCCCCAATCCCCCCCATCCTCCCAACACGCTCCATACCACAACACCCTCATTCCCCCCTCCCTAATACCCCCCCCCCATACCTCAGTACTCCCCATTTTCCCAACCTCCCCCATCCCCCCCCATCCCCCAATACCCCCCATACTCCCAACACCCTCCAGCCCCTCTATCTCCCCCTACCCCCCCATCCCCCAATACCATCCTATACTCCCACCCCCCCCATATCCCCAATACCCCCCCTTCCCCCCTATTCCCCAGTACACCCATGCCTCAATACCCCAACGCCCCCATCCCCAATACCCCCTATACCCCACCCCCTCCATACCCCCCCCCCCCCCCCCCATTCCATACTCCCCCCACCCCCCAATAACCCCCATACCCCACCCCCATCCCCCCATTCCCTAATATCCCCCCACCCCACCTACCCCCATCCCCACCCCCCCCCCCCCCACACCCCCCATCCCCCAATCACCCTCCCCCAACACCCCATACCCAATACCCCACTCCCCCAATCCCCATGCCCCCCATACCCCAATACCCCCTTACCCACCCATCCCCACCACCCAACACCCCCATCCCCCTATTCCCTAATACCCCCCTTACTCCCCATCCTCCCAACCCCCCCATCACCCAACAACCCCAAACCCCAATACCCTCATCTCCCCACCCTCCAATGCCCCACATCCCCCAACACCCCCCCATCCCCTAATACCCCCATCTCCCCCATCACCCCTCATCCCCCCCATCCTCCCAACACCCCCATACCCAAATACCCCCATCTCCCCCATATCCCCCAATGCCCCCCCATACCCCAACACCCCCCTCCCCCCATTCCCTAATACTCCTCCTACCCCCCCATCCTCCCAACCCCCCCTGCCCCCCATCCCCCAACAACCCCCCATACCCCAATACCCCCTTATACCCCAACACCCCCATCCCCCATATCCCCCAATACCCCCCCAATTCCTCCCACCCCAACCCACCCCATATCCCCCAATAGCCCCCATACTCCCAACCCCCCCCATATCCCTCAATACCCCCCCATCCCCCCATCTCCCCCATATCCCCCAATGCCTCCCCATCCCCCAATACCCCCTATACCCCAACCCCCCCATCCCCCATATCCCCCAATACCCCCCCATACCCCAATACCCCCTATACCCCAACACCCCCCTCCCCCCCATTCCCTAATACCCCTCCTACCCCCTCCTACCCTCTCCTACCCCCCATCCTCCCAACCCCCCCTGCCCCCCATACCCCAACAACCCCCCATACCCCAATACCTTCATCTCCCCTACCCCCCAACACCCCCCCATACCCCAATGCCCCCATCTCCCCCAATGCCCCCCCATACCCCAATACCCCCTATACCCCAACCCCCCCATCCCCCATATCCCCCAATACCCCCCATACCCCAATACCCCCTATACCCCAACCCCCCCATCCCCCATATCCCCCAATACCCCCCATACCCCAATACCCCCTATACCCCAACCCCCCCATCCCCCATATCCCCCAATACCCCCCCTCATCCCCCCCCCCCACTGACGGGCAGCTCCCCCTGCGTGACGTTGGCCGTGTACGTGGGGCTGAGGCAGATGTTTGCGGGGGGGCTGTTGGCGCAGGGCCGGAACTGCGGGTACTGATCGTCCCCGTCCTGCACGCGGACACGGACACGCGTGGACGCGTTGAAACGCTCCTTGGTGTTCATCTCCTATGGGGCGGCAGGGGGCGCCACTGAGCGGGGTGTGGGGCGGCATTGGGGGGGTATGGGGGCGGCAATGAGATGGGTATGGGGGCGGCAATGGGGGGGGTATGGGGGCGGCATTGAGATGGGTATGGGGGCGGCATTGAGATGGGTATGGGGGCGGCATTGAGATGGGTATGGGGGCGGCATTGGGGGGGGTATGGGGGCGGCATTGAGATGGGTATGGGGGCGGCATTGGGGGGGGTATGGGGGCAGCATTGAGATGGGTATGGGGGCGGCACTGAGTGTGATATGGGGGCGGCATTGAGATGGGTATGGGGGCGGCATTGGGGGGGTATGGGGGCGGCATTGGGGGGGGTATGGGGGCGGCATTGAGATGGGTATGGGGGCGGCATTGAGATGGGTATGGGGGCGGCATTGGGGGGGTATGGGGGCGGCATTGGGGGGGGTATGGGGGCGGCATTGAGATGGGTATGGGGGCGGCATTGGGGGGGGTATGGGGGCGGCATTGAGATGGGTATGGGGGCGGCAATGAGATGGGTATGGGGGCGGCAATGAGATGGGTATGGGGGCGGCATTGGGGGGGTATGGGGGCGGCAATGAGATGGGTATGGGGGCGGCATTGAGATGGGTATGGGGGCGGCATTGGGGGGGTATGGGGGCGGCACTGAGATGGGTATGGGGGTGGCAATGAGATGGGTATGGGGGCGGCATTGGGGGGGTATGGGGGCGGCATTGAGATGGGTATGGGGGCGGCATTGGGGGGGGTATGGGGGCGGCAATGAGATGGGTATGGGGGCGGCATTGAGATGGGTATGGGGGCGGCATTGAGATGGGTATGGGGGCGGCACTGAGATGGGTATGGGGGCGGCATTGAGATAGGTATGGGGGCGGCACTGAGATGGGTATGGGGGCGGCACTGAGATGGGTATGGGGGCGGCATTGAGATGGGTATGGGGGCGGCACTGAGATGGGTATGGGGGCGGCACTGAGATGGGTATGGGGGCGGCATTGAGATGGGTATGGGGGCGGCACTGAGATGGGTATGGGGCGGCATTGGGGGGGGTATGGGGGCGGCAATGAGATGGGTATGGGGGCGGCAATGAGATGGGTATGGGGGCGGCAATGAGATGGGTATGGGGGCGGCACTGAGTGTGATATGGGGGCGGCAATGAGATGGGTATGGGGGCGGCATTGAGATGGGTATGGGGGCGGCAATGAGATGGGTATGGGGGCGGCAATGAGATGGGTATGGGGGCGGCACTGAGTGTGATATGGGGGCGGCATTGAGATGGGTATGGGGGCGGCAATGAGCGGGGTGTGGGGGCGGCAATGAGATGGGTATGGGGGCGGCAATGAGATGGGTATGGGGGCGGCAATGAGATGGGTATGGGGGCGGCACTGAGTGTGATATGGGGGCGGCATTGGGGGGGGTATGGGGCGGCATTGAGATGGGTATGGGGGCGGCATTGAGATGGGTATGGGGGCGGCATTGAGATGGGTATGGGGGCGGCATTGGGATGGGTATGGGGGCGGCATTGAGATGGGTATGGGGGCGGCATTGAGATGGGTATGGGGGCGGCATTGAGATGGGTATGGGGGCGGCATTGGGATGGGTATGGGGGCGGCATTGAGATGGGTATGGGGGCGGCATTGAGATGGGTATGGGGGCGGCAATGAGATGGGTATGGGGGCGGCATTGAGATGGGTATGGGGGCGGCATTGAGATGGGTATGGGGGCGGCAATGAGATGGGTATGGGGGCGGCATTGGGGGGGGTATGGGGGCGGCAATGAGATGGGTATGGGGGCGGCAATGAGATGGGTATGGGGGCGGCAATGAGATGGGTATGGGGGCGGCAATGAGTGTGATATGGGGGCGGCATTGGGGGGGGTATGGGGCGGCATTGAGATGGGTATGGGGGCGGCATTGAGATGGGTATGGGGGCGGCATTGGGGGGGGTATGGGGGCGGCATTGGGGGGGTTGGGGAGTCAATGGGGAACCATTGGGGGGGCTTTAGGGTCGGCTTTAAGGACAGCACCGGGGCGGCTTTGGGGGCAGCACAGGGGGGCTTTGGGGAGTCAATGGGGTGGCTTTGGGGACAGCATTGGGGGGTGGGCTATGGGGCGGCACTGGGGACACACTGGGGTGGCTTTGGGGCACCATTGGGGACACATTGGGGTGGCTTTGGGGCACCATTGGGACACACTGGGGTGGCTTTGGGGTGGCATTGGGGACACACTGGGGTGGCTTTGGGGCACCATTGGGGACACATTGGGGTGGCTTTGGGGACATTGGGATGGCAGATGGGGTGGCTTTAAGCACAGCACTGAGTGGGGCTTTGAGGAGCCATTGGGGACACCAGGGGCTGGCAGTGGGGCAGCATTGGGGACACCAGGGGGTGGCAGTGGGGACATTAGGGGTAGCAGTGGGGCAGCATTGGGGACGGTACTGGGGGGGCTTTGGGGCAGCTTTGAGGGCAGCAGTGGGGGCGGCAGTGGGCAGCATTTGGAGACCCCATAGCACTGAGACCCCATAGAGCAGAGACCCATTAGCACAGAGACCCCACAGTGCAGTGACCCCATAAAGCAGTGACCCCATAGAGCAGTGATCCCATAGAGATCCCAGAGAGCAATGACCCCATAGCACAGAGACCCCATAGAGCAGAGACCCATAGAGCCCCCATAGAGCAGTGACCCCATAAAGCAGTGACCCCATAGCACAGAGACCCCACAGCACAGTGTACCCATAGAGCAGTTACCCCATAGAGCAGAGACCCCATAGTGCAGTGACCCCATAGAGCAGAGACCCCATAGCACTGAGACCCCATAGTGCAGTGACCCCATAGAGCAGTGACCCCATAGCACTGAGACCCCATAGTGCAGTGACCCCATAGTGCAGTGACCCCATAGTGCAGTGACCCCATAGAGATCCCAGAGAGCAATGACCCCATAGCACAGAGACCCCACAGCACAGTGACCCCATAGAGCCCCCATAGAGCAGTGACCCCATAAAGCAGTGACCCCATAGCACAGAGACCCATTAGCACAGAGAACCCACAGCGCAGTGTACCCATAGAGCAGTTACCCCATAGAGCAGAGACCCCATAGTGCAGTGACCCCATAGCACACAGACCCCATAAAGCAGTGACCCCATAGCACTGAGACCCCATAGTGCAGTGATCCCATAAAGCAGTGACCCCATAGACATCCCATAGAGCAGAGACCCATAAAGCAGTGACCCCATAGAGCAGTGATCCCATAGAGATCCCATAGAGCAGAGACCCATAAAGCAGTGACCCTATAGAGCTACCATTGAGCAGTGACCCCATACAGCTCCCATAGAGCAGTGACCCTATAGAGCAGTGACCCCATAGCATAGTTCCCCTCCCCCACCTCCTATAGGGCCGCCCCTCCCCCGCTGTGCAGGTTCCCCCAGGTGGTTGGGGGGGGGGCTGTAATTAGTGTAATTAATGCACGGATTGAGGCCAGGTGTGGGGCGCTGATGGGATCACGTCACCCCCAATTAGTGGGGAGCGTCTAACGAGAATGGGATTTGGGGGGTGGGGGTGTGGGGTGGGGTAGGGGGATGGGAATATGGGTAATGGGGATATGGGATATGGGGACATGGGGGATGGGGATATGGGTAATGGGGATATGGGATATGGGGTGGGGATATGGGATATGGGGTGGGGATATGGGATAATGGGGGATGGGGATATGGGTAATGGGGATATGGGATATGGGGTGGGGATATGGGATAATGGGGGATACGGGGGATGGAGATATGGGATAATGGGGGATGGGGATATGGGATAATGGGGATATGGGATATGGGGTGGGGATATGGGATAATGGGGGATGGGGATATGGGTAATGGGGATATGGGATATGGGGTGGGGATATGGGATAATGGGGGATGGGGATATGGGTAATGGGGATATGGGATATGGGGTGGGGATATGGGATATGGGGTGGGGATATGGGATAATGGGGGATATGGGGGATGGAGATGTGGGATAATGGGGGATGGGGATATGGAGGATGGAGATATGGGATAATGGGGGATGGGCTATGGGGGATGGATATATGGGAGAATGGGAGATGGGAATATGAAATGGGGATATGGGGTGGGGATGTGGGATATAGGATATGGGATGGGGATATGCAGGATGGGGATATGGGATAATGGGGGATGGGGATACGGGAAAATGGGGGATGGGGATATGGGGTGGGGATATAGGATGGGGATATGGAGGATGGAGATATGGGATAATTGGGATATGGGATGGGGATACGGGATGGGAATATGGGGGATGGGGATACGGGATGGGAATATGGGGGATGGGGATATGGGATGGGAATATGGGGGATGGGGATATGGGATGGGAATATGGGATGGGGTTATGGGGGATGGGGATATGGGATGGGGATATGGGGGATGGGGATATGCGATGGGGATATGGGATAATGGGGAATGTGGGGGATGAAGATATGGAATGGGGATATGGGGGCTGGGGATATGGGATAAAGGGGGGTGGGAATATGGGATGGGGATATGGGGGATGGGAATATGGGATAATAAGGGATGGGGATATGGAATGGGGATATGAGATATGAGATATGGGGGATGGGTAATGGGGGATGGGAATATGGAATGGGGATATGGGGCAGTGTGTTTGGGGCACAATGGGGACGTTATGGGGACACAGTGGGGACGTGTTGAAATCACACTGAGGACACATTGAAGCCACGTTAGGGACACAATGGGGACATGGTGGGGACACAATGGGGACACATTGAGGTTATGATGGGGACACATTGGGGACACAATGGGGACACATTGAGGTTATGATGGGGACACATTGGGGACATGGTGGGGACACATTGAGGTTATGATGGGGACACATTGAGGTTATGATGGGGACACATTGGGGACACAATGGGAACTCATTGAGGTTATGGTGGGGACACATTGGGGACACAATGGGGACATGATGGGGACACATTGAGGTTATGATGGGGACACATTGAGGTTATGATGGGGACACATTGGGGACACAATGGGGACACATTGAGGTTATGGTGGGGATACATTGGGGACATGATGGGGACATGATGGGAACACATTGAGGACATGATGGGGACATGATGGGGACACAATGGGGACATGATGGGGACACATCGAGGACATGATGGGAACACATTGAGGTTATGATGGGGACACATTGAGGTTATGATGGGGACACATTGGGGACACAATGGGGACATGATGGGGACACATTGAGGTTATGATGGGGACAGATTGGGGACACAATGGGAACACATTGAGGTTATGATGGGGACACATTGAGGTTATGGTGGGGACACATTGGGGACATGGTGGGGACACATTGAGGTTATGATGGGGACACAATGGGGACACAATGGGGACACATTGAGGTTATGATGGGGACACATTGGGGACATGATGGGGACACATTGAGGTTATGATGGGGACACATTGGGGACATGGTGGGGACACATTGGGGACACAATGGGGACATGATGGGGACACATTGAGGTTATGATGGGGACACATTGGGGACACAATGGGAACTCATTGAGGTTATTATGGGGACACATTGGGGACACAATGGGGACACATTGAGGTTATGATGGGGACACAATGGGGACACAATGGGAACTCATTGAGGTTATGGTGGGGACACATTGGGGCCATAGTTGGGATGCGCTGTCTTTGGGGACACATTGGGGTCACAATGGGGCTATGGTTGGGATGCGTTGTCTTTGGGGACACATTGGGGTCACAATGGGGCCATGGTTGGGATGCGTTGTCTTTGGGGACACATTGGGGACACAATGGGGCCATGGTTGGGATGCGTTGTCTTTGGGGACACAATGGGGCCATGGTTGGGATGCGTTGTCTTTGGGGACACACTGGGGATGCTTTGAGGTCACACTGGGGATGACACATGGGGACACTTTGGGGGCACTTTGGGGACAATCTGGGGGCACACTGGGGATAATTTGGGGACAGTCGGGGACACGTTGTGGACACAATGGAGACACTTTGGGGGCACTTTGGATACGTGTTGAGGCCACACTGGGGACACTTGGGGACTCTTTGGGGACACTTCGGGGATGCTTTGGGGCCATGTTGGGTGCATGCTGAGGTTACATTGGGTACACACAGGGGTCACATTGGGGGATGCTTTGGGGTCACATTGGGGTCACATTGGGGAAGCTTTGGGGACACACTGAGGTCACACTGGGGACACACTGGGGTCACATTGAGGATGCTTTGGGGTCCCATTGGGGATGATTTGGGGACACATAGGGGTCACATTGGGGATGCTTTGGGGTCCCATTGAGGACATACTGGGGACACCCTGGGGTCCCATTGGGGATACTTTGGGGTCCCATTGGGGATGCTTTGGGGTCCCATTGGGGTCCCATTGGGGATGCTTTGGGGTCACATTGGGGATGCTTTGCGGTCCCATTGGGGATGATTTGGGGACACATAGGGGTCCCATTGGGGATGCTTTGGGGTCCCATTGGGGACATACTGGGGACACCCTGAGGTCCCATTGCGGATGATTCGGGGACACCCTGGGGTCACATTGGGGATGCTTTGGGGTCCCATTGGGGATGCTCTGGGGTCCCATTGGGGATGATTTGGGGACACGTAGGGGTCACATTGGGGATGCTTTGGGGTCCCATTCGGGATGCTTTGGGGTCCCATTGGGGATGCTCTGGGGTCCCATTGGGGACATACTGGGGACACTCTGGGGTCCCATTGGGGATGCTTTGGGGTCCCATTGGGGTCACACTGAGGATGCTTTGGGGTCCCATTGGGGTCCCATTGGAGATGCTTTGGGGTCCCATTGGGGTCCCATTGGAGATGATTTGGGGTCCCATTGGGGTCCCATTGGGGATGCTTTGGGGTCCCATTGGGGTCACACTGGGGATGCTTTGGGGTCCCATTGGGGTCCCATTGGAGATGCTTTGGGGTCCCATTGGGGTCCCATTGGAGATGCTTTGGGGTCCCATTGGGGTCACACTGGGGATGCTTTGGGGTCCCATTGGGGTCCCATTGGGGATGCTTTGGGGTCCCATTGGAGATGATTTGGGGTCCCATTGGGGATGCTCTGGGGACACATAGGGGACACGCTGTGTCCTCACCACAGCCGTCACCACCACCTCCAGGCTGCGCCGGCTCTCGAAGTCCAGGGGACGCGCCAGCACCACGCGGCCACTGTTGGGGAGGTCGATGCGAAAGAAGCGAGCGTCGGGCTGCGGACAACAGGGGGACAATGGGGGGACAACAGGGGGACAACAGGGGGACAATAGGGGGACAATGGGGGGACAACAGGGGGACAACAAGGGGACAATATGGGGATAACATGGGGACAACAGGGGGACAACAAGGAGACAACATGGGGACAATATGGGGACAACATGGGGACAACAAGGGGACAACATGGGGACAAGGGGACAATATGGGGACAACAGGAGGACAGCATGGGGACAACAGGGGGACAACAAGGGGACAACATGGGGACAATAGGGGGACAACATGGGGACAACAAGGGGACAACATGGGGACAACAGGGGGACAACAAGGAGACAACATGGGGACAATATGGGGACAACATGGGGACAACAAGGGGACAACATGGGGACAAGGGGACAATATGGGGACAACAGGAGGACAGCATGGGGACAACAGGGGGACAACAAGGGGACAACATGGGGACAATAGGGGGACAACATGGGGACAACAAGGGGACAACATGGGGACAACAGGGGGACAACAAGGAGACAACAGGGGACAACAGGGGGACACAATGGGGACAACAAGGGGACAACAGGGGGACACAATGGGGATAACATGGGGACAACAAGGGGACAATAGGGGGACAACATGGGGACACAATGGGGACAACAAGGGGACAACAGGGGGACAACAGGAGGACAACATGGGGACAACAAGGGGACACAATGGGGACAACGGGGACAACAAGGGGACAGCGGGGGGACAACATGGGGACAACAAGGGGACACCTCAGCACCACCCCATGCCACCCGGCCCCATTGTGTCCCCCTTGTCCCCTCCCCTCTCCCAGCACCCACCGAGGTGGCGTCGATGACGTACATCAACGTGTCGCCGTCCGCGTCCTCCGCCTGCGTGCTGAACACCACCGAGTGCACCGCCACCAGCTGGACATGGGGCACACACACACGTGTCACCCCAAACACGGCCGTGGGGGTGTCCCCAAACCCAGCCAGGTGTCCCCAGTTGCATTTGGGTGTCCCCAGACCCATCTTGGTGTCCCCAAACACAGCCATGTGTCCCCAAACCTGGACATGCAACCCCATTCCCACCTGGGTGTCCCCAAACCCAGCCACGCATCCCCAACCCCAGCCATGTGTCCCCAAACATGGCTGTGTGTCCCCAGTCTCATCTGGGTGTCCCCAAACATGGCTGTGTGTCCCCAAACCCAGCCATGTGTGTGTCCCCAATCCCATCTTGGTGTCCCCAAACCCAGCCATGAGACCCCAATCCCATCTTGGTGTCCCTAAACCCAGCCACACAACTCCAGACCCAGCCACGTGTCCCCAATCCCATCTTGGTGTCCCCAATCCTGTCTGGGTGTCCCCAAACCCAGCCACATGTCCCCAGACCTAGCCATGTGACCCCAAATACAGCCATGTGTCCCCAATCCCAGCCATGTAACCCTGACCCCAATCCCATCTGGGTATCCCCAAACCCAGCCATGTGTCCCCAAACCCAGCCATGTGACCCTGACCCCAATCCCATCTGGGTGTCCCCAGACCTGGACTCTTGTCCCCAGTCCCACCCCAGTCCCCAGTGCCATCCATGTCCCCAGCTCTGTCCCCATCCCTATAGACAACCCTAGACAACCACAGCTGTCCCTGTCCCCACCTGTCCCCATTCTGATGCCACCCTGTCCCCATTTCTACAGCCAACGCTGTCCCCACCATTGGCCCCATGTCCACCCTGTCCCCATGCCCACCCTGTCCCCATGTCCATCCTGTCCCCATGTCCACCCTGTCCCCACGTCCATCCTGTCCCCATGTCCACCTTGTCCCCATGTCCATCCTGTCCCCACGTCCACCCTGTCCCCATGTCCAGCCTGCCCCATGTCCACCCTGTCCACCCTGTCCCCATGTCCATCCTGTCCCCATGTCCATCCTGTCTCCATGTCCATCCTGTCCCCATGTCCATCCTGTCCCCATGTCCATCCTGTCCCCATGTCCATCCTGTCTCCATGTCCACCCTGTCCCCATGTCCATCCTGTCCCCATGTCCATCCTGTCTCCATGTCCACCCTGTCCCCATGTCCATCCTGTCCCATGTCCATCCTGTCCCCATGTCCATCCTGTCCCCACGTCCACCCTGTCCCCATGTCCAGCCTGCCCCATGTCCACCCTGTCCACCCTGTCCCCACGTCCATCCTGTCCCCATGTCCACCCTGTCCCATGTCCACCCTGTCCCCATGTCCATCCTGTCCCCATATCCATCCTGTCCCATGTCCACCCTGTCCCCATGTCCATCCTGTCCCCATGTCCACCCTGTCCCACATCCACCCTGCCCCATGTCCATCCTGTCCCACCACCCTGTCCCCCCACCCTCCATCCCCATGCCTGCCTCCATCACCTCGCTGACGTTGTGGGTCAGGACGGGGTCCCCATGGAAGCGCGGGCGGTTGTCATTCTCATTGAGGACCTGCACGATCACCCGGTACTCCACCTGTGGGGACACAGGGTGATGCGGGGACAGCGGGTGGCATTGGGGACAGGGGGTGACATGGAGACATGGGGTGACATTGGGGACAGGGGGTGACATTGGGTCAGGGGGTGATGTGGGGGACACAGAGACATTGGGAATAGGGGTGACGTGGAGACGGGGTGACATGGGGACAAAGGGTGACTTGAGGGACATGGGGTGACATTGGGAACTGGGGGTGACATGGGGGACATGGGGTGACATTGGGGACAGGGGGTGACAGGGGCACATTGGTTGTGCCCAGAGGACACGTGCTGTACCGGAGCAGAGCCGTCCTCAGCACAGATCAGGGACACCATCAGCACCGGGGACTCCAGCTCCTGTGGGGCAAAGGGACACCATGAGGGCACTATATGGGGACACCATGAGGGCACTATATGGGGACACCATGAGGGCACTATGGGGACACCATAAGGGCACTATGGGGACACCATGAGGGCACTATATGGGGACACCATGAGGGCACTATGGGGACACCATGAGGGCACTATGGGGGCACCATGAGGGCACTATGGGGACGCCATGAGGGCACTATGGGGACACCACGGGGATGGGGACACAGTGGCTGCTGAGGGGGTGCCATGTCCCAGGGAGACCATGGGGAGAAGGAATGGGTTGGAAGTAGGAGGTGAAGGGGGGACTTGGGATGGACACGGGATGGGCACAGGATGGACATTGGATGGGCACGGGATGGGCATGGGACAGACATGGGATGGACACTGGATACGCATGGGATGGACATGGGATGGACACTGGATACACATGGGATGGACATGGGATGGACACTGGATACACATGGGATGGACATGGGATGGACATGGGATGGACACTGGATATACATGGGATAGACATGGGATGGACACTGGATACACATGGGATGGACATGGGATAGACATGGGATGGACATGGGATAGACATGGGATGGACATGAGATGGACATGGGATAGACACTGGATACACATGGGATGGACATGGGATAGACATGGGATGGACATGAGATGGACATGGGATGGACACTGGATACACATGGGATGGACATGGGATGGACATGGGATGGACACTGGATACACATGGGATGGACATGGGATAGACATGGGATGGACATGGGATGGACATGGGATGGACATGAGATGGACATGGGATGGACACTGGATACACATGGGATGGACATGGGATGGACATGGGATGGACACTGGATACACATGGGATGGACATGGGATGGACATGGGATGGACATGAGATGGACATGGGATGGACACTGGATACACATGGGATGGACATGGGATGGACATGGGATGGACATGAGATGGACATGGGATGGACACTGGATACACATGGGATGGACATGGGATGGACATGGGATGGACACTGGATACACATGGGATGGACATGGGATAGACATGGGATGGACATGGGATGGACACTGGATACACATGGGATGGACATGGGATGGACACTGGATACACATGGGATGGACATGGGATGGACATGAGATGGGCACAGGAAAGAAATGGGACAGAGATGGGATGGACACAAGACAGACATGGGATGGATGTGGGATGGATATGGGTTGGGTATAGGATGTGGGATGGATGTGGGATAGATATAGGATGGATGATGGATAGATATAGGATGGATGTGGGATGGATATAGAATGGATGTGGGATGGACGTAGGATGGATATAGGGTGGATATGGGATGGATGTGGAATCTACATGGGATGGATATAGGATGGATGTGGGATGGATGTAGGATGGATATGATATGGGATGGATGTAGGATGGATATGATGTAGGATAGATGTAGGATGGATATGATATCAGATGGATGTAGGATGGATGTGGGATGGATATGGGATGACTGCAGGGCGGATATAGGCTGGATATGGGATGACTGTAGGGCGAATATAGGCTGGATATGGGATGACTGTAGGGCGGATATAGGCTGGATATGGGATGACTGTAGGGCAGATATAGGCTGGATATGGGATGACTGTAGGGCGGATATAGGCTGGATATGGGATGACTGTAGGGCGGATATAGGCTGGATATGGGATGACTGTAGGGCAGATATAGGCTGGATATGGGATGACTGTAGGGCAGATATAGGCTGGATATGGGATGACTGTAGGGCGGATATAGGCTGGATATGGGATGACTGTAGGGAGGATATAGGCTGGATATGGGATGACTGTAGGGCGGATATAGATTGGATATAGGATGACTGTAGGGTGGATATAGGCTGGATATGGGATGACTGTAGGGCGGATATAGATTGGATATGGGATGACTGTAGGGCGGATATAGATTGGATATGGGATGACTGTAGGGCGGATATAGATTGGATATGGGATGACTGTAGGGCGGATATAGATTGGATATGGGATGACTATAGGGCGGATATAGGCTGGATATGGGATGACTGTAGGGCGGATATAGATTGGATATGGGATGACTGTAGGGCGGATATAGGCTGGATATGGGATGACTGTAGGGCAGATATAGATTGGATATGGGATGACTGTAGGGCGGATATAGGCTGGATATGGGATGACTGTAGGGCGGATATAGGCTGGATATGGGATGACTGTAGGGCGGATATAGGCTGGATATGGGATGACTGTAGGGCGGATATAGGCTGGATATGGGATAACTGCAGGCTGTACATAGGTCTGACATGGGCCGTCTATGGGGTGTCTCGGGGGCTGCCCCCACCTCGCGGTCCAGGCTGCGGCCATTGGATGCGTTGAGCCTCATGCTGCTCCCATCCAGGTAGAACCAGGCGGCGTCGGCGCCCTCCAGGCAGAGCTGCAGCGCGGCCCCCCCTGTGCCCCCCCCTGCGGGCAGCCGAGCCACCATGGTGCCGTGGGGGCTGTTCTCCGTCACCTCGGTGAACACGTTCCCAAAGGCCGCGCAGCCCTCGTCCCGCGCTGCGCCCAGAGTCACTGACCGCAACGGGGGGACCCGAGTCCCCAGCAGAGGGGTCCCCACCTCCCCATCTCCACCCCAACACCCCCAACCACTGGGATCCCCATCCCTCCATCTTAACACCCCCAACCATTGGGATCCCTTCTCCATCCCAACATCCCCAACCATGGGGGTCTCCATGTCCCCATCCCAACATCCCCAACCATTGGGATCCCCCTCCCTCCATCCCAACATCCCCAACCATTGGGATCCCCCTCCCTCCATCCCAACGTCCCCAACCATTGGGATCCCCATCCCTCCATCCCAACATACCCAACCATTGGGATCCCCATCCCTCCATCCCAGCATCCCCAACCATTGGGGTCTCCATGTTCCCACCCCAATGTCCACAACCGTTGGGATCTCATCTCCATACCAATGTCCCCCAACCATTGGAGACACCATGTCCCAATCTCCACACCAACATCCCCAACCATTGGGGTCCCCATCACTCCATCCCAGCATCCCCAGCCATTGGGGTCTCCATGTCCACACCCCAATGTCCCCAACCATTGGGATCCCATGTCCCCACCCCAACATTCCCAACCATTGGGATCCCATCTCCATCCCAACACCCCCAACCATGGGGGTCTCCATGTCCCCACCCCAACATCCCCAATCATTGGGGTCTCCATGTCCCCACCCCAACATCCCCAACCATTGGGGTCCCCATGTCCGCCCCCCACGTCCCCAACCATTGGGATCCCATCTCCATCCCAATGTCCCCAGCCACTGGGGACGCCACATCCCCATCTCCACACCAACACCCCCAACCACTGGGGTCCCCATTCCTCCATCCCAGCATTGCCAGCCATTGGGGTCCCCATGTCCCCACCCCAACATCCCCAACCATTGGGATCCCATGTCCCCATCCCAACATCCCCAACCATTGGGTCCCATGCCCCCACCCCAACATCCCCAACCATTGGGATCCCATCTCCATCCCAACATCCCCAACCATGGGGGTCTCCATGTCCCCATCCCAACATCCCCAACCATTGGGTCCCCATGTCCCCACCCCAACATCCCCAATCATTGGGGTCCCCATGTCCCCACCCCAATGTCCCCAACCATTGGGATCCCATCTCCATCCCAATGTCTCCAGCCACTGGGGACGCCACATCCCCATCTCCACACCAACATCCCCAACCACTGGGGTCCCCATTCCTCCATCCCAGCATCCCCAGCCATTGGGGTCCCCATGTCCACACCCCAACATCCCCAATCATTGGGATCCCATGTCCACACCCCAACATCCCCAACCATTGGGTCCCCATGCCCCCACCCCAACATCCCCAATCATTGGGGTCCCCATGTCCCCACCCCAACATCCCCAATCATTGGGGTCCCCATGTCCCCACCCCAACATCCCCAATCATTGGGGTCCCCATGTCCCCACCCCAACATCCCCAATCATTGGGGTCCCCATGTCCACACCCCAACATCCCCAATCATTGGGGTCTCCATGTCCACACCCCAACATCTCCAACCATTGGGTCCCCATGTCCCCACCCCAACATCCCCAATCATTGGGGTCCCCATGTCCCTACCCCAATGTCCCCAACCATTGGGATCCCATCTCCATCCCAGCATCCCCAGCCATTGGGGTCCCCATGTCCCCACCCCAACGTCCCCAACCAATGTCCCCACTTCTTGGGGTCCCCATCCCTTCAGGCCCCAATTTCTCAGGCTCCCCACCTCTTACAGTCCCATTCCAATGGCCCAATTCTTGGGGTCTCCATCCCAATGTCCCCATTTCCTGAGGTCCCCATCCCTTACAGTCCCCATTTCTTGGGGTCCCCATCCTCAGTGTCCCCAATTCTCGAGTTCTCCATCCCGACGTCCCCATCCCAATGTCCCCATTTCTTGAGGTCCCCATCCCAATGTCCCCACCTCAATGTCCCCATCCCATTGTCCCCATTTCTTGGGGTCCCACCCCAATGTCCCCATCCCAATGTCCCCATTTCTTGGGGTCCCCATCCCATTGTCCCCATTTCTTGGGGTCCCACCCCAATGTCCCCATCCCATTGTCCCCATTTCTTGGGGTCCCCATCCCTTCAGCTCCCCAGTTCCTCATGTCCCCCCCCAGTTCCCCATGTCCCCGCTCACCCGCTGTCCCCAGCGTCAGCGCCAGGCAGGCGGCCAGTAGGGCCCGGCAGGACGGTGCGGCCATAGGGACGGGGATGGGGACGGGGACGGGCCCTGGGTGGCAGCCTGAGGCCAAGGACTGAGAGTGGTACGTGTCCCAATGGCAACACGATACCCCACGTCCCATCCCTGTCTCCATATCTGTCCCCATCCATGTCCCATCCCTGTCCCATTCATGTCCCATCCCCATCCCCATCCCATCCCATCCCTATTCCCATCCCTGTCCCCTTCCTGTCCCCATCCCTGTCCCATCCCTGTCCCATTCATGTCCCATCCCCACCCCAATCCTGTCCCATCCCCATCCCATCCCATCCCTATTCCCATCCCTGTCCCCATTCCTGTCCCCATCCCAGTCTCATCCCTGTCCCATCCCGTCCCCATCCCATCCCTCTCCCCATCCCCGTCCTGTCCCTGTCCCATCCCTGTCCCTATATCTGTCCCCATCCCTGTCCCATCCTTGTCCCATCCCCGTTCCCATCCCTGTCCCATCCTTGTCCCATCCCTGTTCCCATCCCAATGTCCCGTCCCTGTCTCATTCCCATCCCTGTCCCATCCACGTCCCATCCCTGTCCCCATCCTCATCTTCTTCCCTGTCCCATCTTTATCCCATCCATGTCCCCAACTCTGTGTCCTCCTTGTCCCTGTCCCATCCCTGTCCCTTCCTTGTCCCCATATCCATCCCAGTCCTATTCCTGTCCCCATCCCTGTCTGCATCCCTGTCCCCTCTCCATCCTACCCCTGTCCCCTTCCCTGTCCCCATCCCAGTCCCATCCCTGTCTGCATCCCCATCCCACCCCCATCCCACCCCTGTCCCATCCTTATCCCATCCATGTCCCCACCTCTGTGTCCTCTTTGTCCCTGTCCCATCCCTGTCCCCATCCCTGTCCCATCCCTGTCCCATCCCTGTCCCCATCCCTGTCCCCTTTCCTGTCCCCATCCCTGTCCCATCCCTGTCCCATTCCTGTCCCCTTCCCTGTCCCATCCTTATCCCATCCCTGCCCCCATCTCTGTCTCCTCCTTGTCCCTATCCCTGTCCCTGTCCCATCTCCTGCCCCCATCCCCATCCTAGTCCCATCCCTGTCCCCGTCCCCATCCCATCTCCTGTCCCCATGTCCCATCCCCGCTGCCACCACCTGTAACACAGTGACAATGCCAGACATCCCTGTGACCCCTCCTGCCCCCCCATCCCTGTGTCCCCTCCTGCCCCCCATCCCTGTGTCCCCTCCTGCCCCCCCCATCCCTGTGTCCCCTCCTGCCCCCCCCATCCCTGTGTCCCCTCCTGCCCCCCCCCCATCCCTGTGTCCCCTCCTGCCCCCCCCCCATCCCTGTGTCCCCTCCTGCCCCCCCCCATCCCTGTGTCCCCTCCTGCCCCCCCCCATCCCTGTATCCCCTCCTGCCCCCCCATCCGTGTCCCCTCCTGCCCCCCCCCATCCCTGTGTCCCCTCCTGCCCCCCCATCCGTGTCCCCTCCTGCCCCCCCCCCCATCCCTGTGTCCCCTCCTGCCCCCCCCATCCCTGTGTCCCCTCCTGCCCCCCCCATCCCTGTGTCCCCTCTTGCCCCCCCCCATCCCTGTGACCCCTCCTGCCCCCCCATCCGTGTCCCCTCCTGCCCCCCCCCCCATCCCTGTGTCCCCTCCTGCCCCCCCCATCCCTGTGTCCCCTCCTGCCCCCCCCATCCCTGTGTCCCCTCTTGCCCCCCCCCATCCCTGTGACCCCTCCTGCCCCCCCATCCGTGTCCCCTCCTGCCCCCCCCCCCATCCCTGTGTCCCCTCCTGCCCCCCCCATCCCTGTGTCCCCTCCTGCCCCCCCCATCCCTGTGTCCCCTCTTGCCCCCCCCCATCCCTGTGACCCCTCCTGCCCCCCCCATCCCTGTGTCCCCTCCTGCCCCCCCATCCCTTTGACCCCTCCTGTCCCTTCTCTGTCCCCACTTTCCCATCCATCCCCCCCTGTCCCCCCACTTCCCCTGTCCCCCATTGTCCCATTTCTGTCCCTTCCCTATTTCATTCTGCCCCACACTGTCCCCATTTTGTCCCCCCCCCCGTCCCTTCCTGTCCTGCACTGTCCCCCCCCACCTGTGCTCCCCCCCCCACTCAGCCCACTCAGGTGCCATATGGCCCCCCCCACCCCCACTCCCTCAATGAGCAGCTGCTAATTAATTACCACTAATTGGGAGATGGACTGGGGGGGTGGGGAGGGGGGAGGAGCCATCCATCTGCCACCCCCCCCATCCAGAACCCCCCTGTGGGTCTGCACTCTGCCCCCTCCCCCTCCCACACCTCTCCTCTCCATTTTGGGGGGGGGGGGGGGGAAGAACAGGGCTGCACCCCATTGCACAGCCCAAAGGTACACAGCCATGTTCCCCCCCATGACTCTGTGTCCCCCCCAAGTCCTCCCTGCTATGTCCCCCCCATGTCCCCTCCCCAGCCCAAAGGAACAGACCCACATGCCTCCCCCATGTCCCCCCCTCCGTGTTCCCCCTCCCATGTCCCCCATCCCCAGCCCAAAGGAATGGATCCATGTCCCCCCCCAGACCCACGTCCCCCTCTATGTCCCCCTCTATGTCCCCCCCTTTGTCCCCCCCCAGTCCAAAGTAACAGACCCCCGTCTGACCCCCAACCCAGTGTCCCCCCCCATGTCCCCCTGTCCCCATGTCCCCCCCCCCAGCCCAAAGGAACAGACCCATGTGCCCCCCCCAGCCATGTCTCAACCTAACGGACCCACATGTCCCCCCATGTCCCCCCATGTCTCTCTGTTCCCCTGCCCCCCCCAGCCCAAAGGAACAGACCCCCGTGTGACACCCCCTGCGCCCCCTCCTATGTCCCCCCGGCCCCATATGTCCCCCCCCCAGCCCAAAGTAACGGACCCACATGTCCTCCCCCAGTGTCCCCCATGTCCCCCTGTCCCCATGTCCCCCCCCCAGCCCAAAATAAAGGACTCATGTGTGCCCCCCAATGACTCCATGTCCCCCCCCATGTCCCTCTGTCCCCATGTCCCCCCCCTGCCCAAAGGAACAGACCCATATGTGCCCCCCTGCCCCCCTTATATCCCCATGTCCCCCCCCCCAGCCCAAAGTAACGGACCCATATATGCCCCCCTGCCCCCTTTATGTCCCCATGTCCCCCCCCCCCCATGTCCCACTGTCCCCATATCCTACCCCCAGCCCAAAGTAACGAACTCATGTCTGCCCCCCGTGCCCCCCCATGTCCCCATTTCCCCCCCCAGCCCAAAGTAACGGACCCATATATGCCCCCCCCCCCGCCCCCCCCTCCCCCCCCCCCCCGTTACCTGCCCGGCGCTGCACCCCGGGGCCGGGGCTGGGGACGAAGGGACAGAGGGACGGGGGGGGGCGGGGGGGGCGGATCAGGAGGGGGGGGGGCGGGGGCGGGGCCTGGGGGGCGGGGCCTGGGGGGGGCGTGGTGTAGTGTGAACTGGGTGTGCAACGGGGTGTGTGCAATGGTGTGCAATGGTGTGCAATGGGGAGTGTGCAATGGGGTGTGTGCAATGGAGTGTGTGCAATGGGGTGTGTGCAATGGGGTGCAATGGGGTGTGTGCAATGGGGTGTGTGCAATGAGGTGCAATGGGGTGTGTGCAATGGGGTGTGTGCAATGGTGTGCAATGGGGTGTGTGCAATGGGGTGTGTGCAATGGGGTGCAATGGGGTGTGTGCAGTGGGGTGTGTGCAATGGGGTGCAATGGGGTGTGTGCAATGGTGTGCAATTGTGGGTGTGTGCAATGGTGTGTGTGCAATGGGGTGTGTGCAATGGACTGTGTACAATGGGGTGTGTGCATTGGGGTGTGTGCAATGGTGTGCAATGGTGTGCAACGGTGTGTGTGCAGTGGTGTGCACTGGGTGTGTGCAACAGTGTACAATGGTGTGCAATGCTTTGTGGTGTTCGATGGTGTGCAATGGAGTATATGCAATGGTGTGCAGTTCTGTGCAATGGGGTTTGTGCAAGGGTGTGTGCAATGGTGTGCAATGGTGTGCAATAGGGTATGTGCAATTGTGTGCAATGCTTTGTGGTGTGCAATGATGTGCAATGGGGTATGTGCAATGGTATGCAGTGGTGTGCAATAGTGTGCAATGGTGTGTGTGCAATGGTGTGCAATGGGGTATGGGCAATGGTGTGCAGTGGGGTGTGTGCAATGGAGTGTGTGCAGTGGGGTGCAATGGGGTGTTTGCAGTGGGGTATGTGCAACGGAGTACAATGGTGTGCAATGCTTTGTGGTGTGCAATGGTGTGCAATGGGATGTATGCAATGGTGTGCAATAGGGTATGTGCAATGGTGTGCAATGTTGTGCAATGGTGTGTGTGCAATGGGGTGCAATGGGGTGCAATGGGGTGTGTGCAATGCTTTGCATGGGGTGTGCAGTGGTGTGCAATGCTTGATGGTGCTCAGTGCTGTGCAATAGGGTGCATTGCTGCATGGTATATACATGTTGCATGCATGCTGTGTGCATGGTGTGTGATGCTGCATGGGTGGTGCATGGTGTGCAGTGCTGTGCAATGCTGCCTGGTGTGCAATGGTGTGTATGCAATGGAGTGTGGTGTGCATGGTGTGTGAGCATGATTTGCAATGGTGTGCACTGTGTATGCACGGCATGCATTGCTCAGTGTGCATTGCAGCTTGTATTGTGCATGGCATGCATCACACCTTGCATCGTGCACAGCGTGCATTGCTCCCTGCACTGTGCACAGCATGCGTTGCAGCCTCCAGTTTGCATTGTGCATTGTACCCTGCATGGTGCGCGGTGTGCACTGCTGCCTTGCACTGTGCACGGCATGCATTGCGCCTTGCATGGTGCACAGAGTGCACTGCAGCCTGCATTGTGCTTGGTGTGCGTTGCACCTTGTGTTGTGCACACAGTGCATTGCATCTTGCATGGCACACAGTGTGCATTGCAGCCTACGTTGGGAACAGTGGGCATTGCACCTTGCATGGTGCATGGTGTGCATTGCAGCCTGCATGGTGAAGTTTGCATTGCACCTTGCATAGTGAACGGCATGCACTGCACCTTGCACAGTGTACAGTACGCATTGCACCTTGCATTGTGCATAGTCTACTTTGCACCCTGCTTCATGCACAACATGCACTGCAACCTACATGATGCACGGTGTGCGTTGCACCTTGCACGGTGTGCAGTGTGCATTGCACTTTGAATGGTGCACGGTGTGCATTGCACCTTGCATCGTGCATGGTTTGCATTGCAGCTTGCTTCATGCACAACATGCATTGCAACCTGCACTGTGCACAGTGTGCATTGCACCTTGCATTGTGCACAGCGTGTTTTGCACCTAGCATTGTGCATGGTGTGCATGACACCTTGCACGGTGTACGGCATGTATTGCAACTTGCATTGTGCATGTATTGTACCTTGCATTGTGCACAGTGTGCATTGCACGTTACATTGTGCATGGTGTGCATTGCACCTCGCATTGTGCACAGTGTGCATTCCAAGTTGCATTGTGTATTGTGCACAGTGTGCATTGCATTGTGGGTGGTGTGCATTGCACCTTGCATTGTGCACAGCGTGCACTGCACGTTGCACCATGCTAGGTGTGCACGGCACCTTGTATTGTGCACAGTGTTCATTGCATTCTGCACGCTGTGCATTGCATTGTGCATGGTGTGCATTGTGCATTGCACGCTGCATTGTGCACGGTGTGCATTGCATGTTGCACCGTGCATGGTGTGCATTGCACGTTGCATTGTGCACGGTGTGCATTGCATGTTGCATTGTGCATGGCGTGCATTGCACGTTGCATTGTGCACATTGTGCATTGCACGTCGCATTGTTCACATTGTGCATTGCATGTTGCATTGTGCACGCTGTGCATTGCACATTGCATTGTTCACATTGTGCATTGCACGTTGCACCGTGCTAGGTGTGCATTGCACGTTGCATTGTGCACGCTGTGCTTTGCACGTTGCATTGTGCACGGTGTGCATTGCACGTTGCATTGTGCACATTGTGCATTGCACGTTGCATTATACACATTGTGCATTGCACGTTGCATTGTGCACATTGTGCATTGCACATTGCATTATACACATTGTGCATTGCACGTTGCATTGTGCACATTGTGCATTGCACGTCGCATTGTGCACAGTGTGCATTGCACGTTGCATTGTGCACGGTGTGCATTGCTCGTTGCATTGTGCACATTGTGCCTTGCACGTTGCATTGTGCACACGTTGCATTGTTCACATTGTGCATTGCACGTTGCATTGTGCACGCTGTGCATTGCACGTTGCATTGTGCACGCTGTGCATTGCGCGTTGCATTGTTCACATTGTGCATTGCACGTTGCATTGTGCACATTGTGCATTGCACGTTGCATTGTGCACATTGTGCATTGCACGTTGCATTGTGCACACGTTGCATTGTGCACGCTGTGCATTGCACGTTGCATTGTGCACATTGTGCATTGCACGTTGCATTGTGCACGCTGTGCTTTGCACGTTGCATTGTGCACACGTTGCATTGTGCACGCTGTGCATTGCACGTTGCACTATTCACATTGTGCATTGCACGTTACATTGTGCACACGTTGCATTGTGCACGCTGTGCATTGCACGTTGCATTGTGCACACGTTGCATTGTGCACGCTGTGCATTGCACGTTGCATTGTGCACACGTTGCATTGTGCACGCTGTGCATTGCACGTT
>NW_028189041.1:68386-105053 GCF_054131305.1 Coturnix japonica | reverse complement strand
GGGGACACTTGGATATGGGGGGTGTGGGGTCATTTTGGATTGGGGGGGTCACTTTGGGGGCGCTCAGCTCTGGGGTGTGGGGCTCCCCTGGTGTGTGTGTTTGGGGGGGGGGGGGTTCACTTTGAGGTGGTGCCTCACCTTTGGGGGGGGGGCGGGGGGCTTCAAGGAGTCTCAGTTTAGTTGGGGGGGGGGGTCGCTGTGGGGGTTATTTAATGGCGGGGTGTATCTCATTTTGGGGGGGGGTGTATCATTTGGGGGGGGGGGCTCACATTGAGGGGGGGGGTCATATTGGATGATCTTTTTCTTTGGGGGGGGGCTTCACTTTGACCCCCTCCCCCACTTTCTCCCCATAGATGGAGCCCCCCCGGAGCCCCCCTGGATCCCCCCTCCCTGCCCCCCCCCCCCCTTTGGTCCTTCTGCTGTTGCGCCGCCGCCCTCAGAGACCCCCAGCCCCCCCCCCTCCCCCCCTGAAGCCCCCCCCCCAGCCCCAGCTGTGCCCGCCCCCCTCCATGGTTCTCCTTGGGGTGCGCCGGGCCCCCCCAGTGTCCCCCAGGGGGTCCCGATGTTTTGAGGGGGGGGCAAAAGGCCTGAGGACCCCCATCCCCCCCCCACCTCCATATCGGGGGTCTCCATCCCACCCTACACTCCAACACCTGGGGTCCCCATCCCCGCCCCATAGCCCGAGATTTGGGGTCTGTGCCCTTTCCTGCCCCCCAAAGCAGGGGATCCTCCCCCCACCCCATAGCCCGAGATGTGGGGTCCCCATCTGAGCCCGCACCCCATAGACTGGGGTCTCCATCTGACCCCATACCCCAAAGCAGGGGATCCTCCCCCCACCCCATAGCCCGAGATGTGGGGTCTCCATCTGAGCCCGCACCCCATAGACTGGGGTCTCCATCTGACCCCATACCCCAAAGCAGGGGATCCCTACCGCACCCCATAGCCCGAGATGTGGGGTCTCCATCTAAGCCCTCACCCCTTAGATTGGGGTCTCCATCTGACCCCATACCCCAAAGCAGGGGATCCCCATCCCACCCCATAGCCCGAGATGCGGGGTCCCCATCTGAGCCCTCACCCCATAGACTGGGGTCTCCATCTGACCCCATACCCCAAAGCAGGGGATCCCTACTGCACCCCATAGCCCGAGACGTGGGGTCTCCATCTGAGCCCTCACCCCATAGACTGGGGTCTCCATCTGACCCCATACCCCAAAGCAGGGGATCCTCCCCCCACCCCATAGCCCGAGATGTGGGGTCCCCATCTGAGCCCTCACCCCATAGACTGGGGTCTCCATCTGACCCCATACCCCAAAGCAGGGGATCCTCCCCCCACCCTATAGCCCAAGATGTGGGGTCTCCATCTAAGCCCGCACCCCATAGACTGGTGTCTCCTTCCGACCCCATACCCCAAAGCAGGGGATCCCCATCCCATCCCATAGCCCGAGATGTGGGGTCTCCATCTAAGCCCTCACCCCTTAGATTGGGGTATCCATCTGACCCCATACCCCAAAGCAGGGGATCCTCCCCTCACCCCCATAGCCCGAGATTTGGGGTCCCCATCTGAGCCCTCACCCCATAGACTGGGGTCTCCATCCAACCCCATACCCCAAAACGGGGGATCCCATCCCACCCCATAGCTCGAGATGTGGGGTCTCCATCTGAGCCCTCACCCCATAGACTGGGGTCTCCATCTGACCCCATACCCCAAAGCAGGGGATCCCCATCCCACCCCATAGCCCGAGATTTGGGGTCTCCATCTAAGCCCACACCCCATAGACTGAGGTCTCCATCTGACCCCATACCCCAAAGCAGGGGATCCTCCCCTCACCCCATAGCCCAGGATGTGGGGTCCCCATCTGAGCCCTCACCCCATAGACTGGGGTCTCCATCTGACCCCATACCCCAAAACGGGGGATCCCCATCCCTTTCTGCACCCAAAAATAGAGGGCCCCACCCCCACCCCCCACCCCAAGATCAGGGGTCCCCACCCCACCCCACACCTGAAGACTCAGAGCCCCTGTTGCCCCCAATAGCCCAAGATTTGGGGTCCCCATCCCACCCCATAGCCCGAGATTTGGGGTCCCCACCGCTTCCTGCCCCCCAAAACGGGGGGTCCCGATCTCACCCCATAGGCCAGGTCTTAGGGTCCCCATTGTGCCCCACATCCCAACATTTAGGGTCCCCATCCCATCCCCCACCCCAAGATTTGGGGTTCCCTCCCCACCCTGTACCCCAAAACAGGGGACCCCCATCTGACCCCATAGTTCAAAATAGGGGCTCCCCATCCCTTTCTGCACCACAAAATAAGGGGTCCCCATCTGACCCCAAACCCCAAATCATGGGGTTCTCACCCTGCTCCATACCCAATATCTTGGGGTCCCCATCCAACCCCAAACCCCATATCTTGGGGTCCCCATCCGACCCCATACCCCAAATCCAGGGCTCCCCATCCGACCCCATACCCCAAATCCAGGGCTCCCCATCCGACCCCATACCCCATATCCAGGGCTCCCCATCCGACCCCATACCCCATATCTTGGGGTCCCTATCTGACCCCATACCCCATACCTTGGGGTCCCCATCCAACCCCAAACCCTGTATCTTAGGGTCCTCATCTGACCCCATACCCCATATCTTGGGGTCCCCATCCGACCCCATACCCCAAATCCAGGGCTCCCCATCCGACCCCATACCCCAAATCCAGGGCTCCCCATCCGACCCCATACCCCATATCCAGGGCTCCCCATCCGACCCCATACCCCATATCTTGGGGTCCCTATCTGACCCCATACCCCATACCTTGGGGTCCCCATCCAACCCCAAACCCTGTATCTTAGGGTCCTCATCTGACCCCATACCCCATATCTTGGGGTCCCCATCCAACCCCAAACCCCGTATCTTAGGGTCCTCATCTGACCCCATACCCCATATCTTGGGGTCCCCATCCAACCCCAAACCCCGTATCTTAGGGTCCCCATCCAACCCCATACCCCAAATCCAGGGGTCCCCATCCGACCCCATGCCCCATATCTTGGGGTCCCCATCCAACCCCATACCCCATATCTTGGGATCCCCATCCAACCCCAAACCCTGTATCTTAGGGTCCTCATCTGACCCCATACCCCATATCTTGGGGTCCCTATCTGACCCCATACCCCAAATCCAAGGGTCCCCATCCCCCCCTGTACCCCAAAACAGGGATCCCCCACCCCACTCTGTACCCCAAATCCAGGGGTCCCCACCCAACCCCATACCCCATATCTTGGGGTCCCCATCTAACCCCAAACCCCGTATCTTAGGGTCCCCATCCAACCCCATACCCCAAATCCAGGGGTCCCCATCCAACCCCATACCCCATATCTTGGGGTCCCTATCTGACCCCATACCCCATATCTTGGGGTCCCCATCCCTCCCCATACCCCAAATCCAGGGGTCCCCATCCAACCCCATACCCCATATCTTGGGGTCCCTATCTGACCCCATACCCCATATCTCGGGGTCCCCATCCAACCCCAAACCCCGTATCTTGGGGTTCCCATCCAACCCCATACCCCAAATCCAGGGCTCCCCATCCGACCCCATACCCCATATCTTGGGATCCCCATCCAACCCCACACCCCATACCTTGGGGTCCCCATCCGACCCCAAACCCTGTATCTTGGGGTCCTCATCTGACCCCATACCCCATATCTTGGGGTCCCTATCTGACCCCATACCCCAAATCCAAGGGACCCCATCCCCCCCTGTACCCCAAAACAGGGATCCCCCACCCCACTCTGTACCCCAAA
This sequence comes from Coturnix japonica, assembly GCF_054131305.1. Taxonomy (NCBI): domain Eukaryota; kingdom Metazoa; phylum Chordata; class Aves; order Galliformes; family Phasianidae; genus Coturnix; species Coturnix japonica. Next base: position 101,266 of record NW_028189041.1, on the reverse strand, counting down.
TCCAGGGGTCCCCATCCGACCCCATACCCCAAATCCAGGGGTCCCCATCCGACCCCATACCCCATATCTTGGGGTCCCCATCCAACCCCGTACCCCAAATCATGGGTTCCCCATCCAACCCCGTACCCCAAATCATGGGTTCCCCATCCAACCCCATACCTTGTATCTTGGGGTCCCCATCCCCCCCTGTACCTCAAAGCAGGGACCCCCCACCCCACTCCGTACCCCATATCCAGGGCTCCCCATCCAACCCCATACCCCAAATCCGGGGGTCCCCATCCAACCCCATACCCCATATCTTGGGGTCCCTATCTGACCCCATACCCCAAATCCAAGGGTCCCCATCCCCCCCTGTATCCCAAAACAGGGACCCCCCACCCCACTCTGTACCCCAAATCCAGGGGTCCCCATCCGACCCCATACCCCATATCCAGGGGTCCCCATCCAACCCCATACCCCAAATCATGGGTTCCCCATCCAACCCCATGCCCCATATCTTGATGTCCCCATCCGACTCCATGCCCCGTATCTTGGGGTCCCCATCCCCCCCTGTACCTCAAAACAGTGACCCCCCACCCCACCCCATACCCCAAATCCGGGGGTCCCCACCCGACCCCGTGCCCCACAACAGCCCACCCCCCTGTCGCCCTGTGCCGCTGTCACCGCTGCCCCCAGAGCCACCACTGCAGGTGTGTCATGGGGGGGACATGGGGGGGACATGGGGACAATGGGAACATTGGGGACAATGGGAACAATGGGGACAATGGGGTGGGGGACAATGGGGACAATGGGGTGGGGGACAATGGGGACAATGGGGTGGGGACATTGGGAATGGGGGCACTGGGGACAATGGGGACATTGGGGATAATGGGGTTGGGGATACTGGGAATGGGGACAATGGGAATGGGGACACTGGGAACATGGGGACATTGGGGACATGGGGACAATGGGGATAATGGGGTTGGGGATACTGGGATATGGGGACATTTGGGGACACTGGGGTTGGGGACCATGGGGGCATTGGGAATGGGGACAATGGTGATGGGACATTGGGGACATGGGGGATGGGGACAGTGGGGACAGGGGACATGGAGAACATTGGGGACAATGGGGACAGGACATCGGGGATGGGGACAGTGGGGACATTGGTGACATGGGGACATTGGGGCCATGGAGGCCATTGTGGCTGATGGGAGATGGGGACAGGGGACATTGGGGCCAATGGGGTGGGGAGCTGGGTGACAAAGGGGGGGGGGGGAAAGGGGCGATGGGGACGGGGACAGGAGGGGTGGGGGGGCCCGGAGCGGTGCCCCCATATCACAGTGCCCCCATATCACAGTGCCCCCATATCACAATGCCCCCATATCACAGTGTCCCCATATCACAGTGCCCCCATATCACAGTGTCCCCATATCACAATGCCCCCATATCACAGTGTCCCCATATCACAATGCCCCCATATCACAGTGTCCCCATATCACAATGCCCCCATATCACAATGCCCCCATATCACAGTGCCCCCATATCACAATGCCCCCATATCACAGTGTCCCCATATCACAGTGTCCCCATATCACAATGCCCCCATATCACAGTGCCCCCATATCACAATGTCCCCATATCACAGTGCCCCCATATCACAGTGTCCCCCCATATCACAGTGTCCCCATATCACAGTGCCCCCATATCACAGTGTCCCCATATCACAGTGCCCCCATATCACAGTGTCCCCCCATATCACAGTGCCCCCATATCACAGTGCCCCCATATCACAATGTCCCCATATCACAGTGCCCCCATATCACAGTGTCCCCATATCACAGTGCCCCCATATCACAGTGTCCCCCCATATCACAGTGCCCCCATATCACAGTGCCCCCATATCACAATGCCCCCATATCACAGTGCCCCCATATCACAATGTCCCCATATCACAGTGCCCCCATATCACAGTGTCCCCCCATATCACAGTGCCCCCATATCACAGTGCCCCCATATCACAATGTCCCCATATCACAGTGCCCCCATATCACAGTGCCCCCATATCACAATGCCCCCATATCACAGTGTCCCCATATCACAGTGCCCCCATATCACAGTGTCCCCATATCACAGTGTCCCCATATCACAGTGTCCCCCCATATCACAGTGCCCCCATATCACAGTGTCCCCATATCACAGTGTCCCCATATCACAGTGTCCCCATATCACAATGCCCCCATATCACAGTGCCCCCATATCACAGTGTCCCCATATCACAGTGCCCCCATATCACAACGCCCCCATATCACAGTGCCCCCATATCACAATGCCCCCATATCACAGTGCCCCCATATCACAGTGCCCCCATATCACAATGCCCCCATATCACAGTGCCCCCATATCGCATTGCCCCATATCACAGTGCCCCCATATCACAATGCCCCCATATCACAGTGCCCCCATATCACAGTGCCCCCATATCACAGTGTCCCCATATCACAGTGCCCCCATATCACAGTGTCCCCATATCGCATTGCCCCATATCACAGTGTCCCCATATCACAGTGTCCCCATATCACAGTGCCCCCATATCACAGTGCCCCCATATCACAATGCCCCCATATCACAGTGTCCCCATATCACAGTGTCCCCATATCACAATGCCCCCATATCACAATGCCCCCATATCACAGTGCCCCCATATCACAGTGCCCCCATATCACAACGCCCCCATATCACAATGCCCCCATATCACAGTGCCCCCATATCACAATGTCCCCATATCACAGTGCCCCCATATCACAATGCCCCCATATCACAGTGCCCCCATATCACAGTGTCCCCATATCACAGTGCCCCCATATCACAACGCCCCCATATCACAGTGCCCCCATATCACAATGCCCCCATATCACAGTGCCCCCATATCACAGTGCCCCCATATCACAGTGTCCCCATATCACAGTGCCCCCATATCACAGTGTCCCCATATCACAATGCCCCCATATCACAATGCCCCCATATCACAGTGTCCCCATATCACAGTGTCCCCATATCACAGTGTCCCCATATCACAATGCCCCCATATCACAATGCCCCCATATCACAGTGTCCCCATATCGCAGTGCCCCCATATCACAGTGCCCCCATATCACAATGCCCCCATATCACAATGCCCCCATATCACAGTGTCCCCATATCGCAGTGTCCCCATATCACAGTGTCCCCATATCACAGTGTCCCCATATCGCAGTGTCCCCATATCGCATTGCCCCCATATCACAGTGTCCCCATATCGCAGTGTCCCCATATCACAGTGTCCCCATATCACAGTGTCCCCATATCACAGTGTCCCCATATCGCAGTGCCCCCATATCACAATGCCCCCATATCACAGTGTCCCCATATCGCAGTGTCCCCATATCACAGTGTCCCCATATCACAGTGTCCCCATATCGCAGTGCCCCCATATCACAGTGCCCCCATATCACAATGCCCCCATATCACAATGCCCCCATATCACAGTGTCCCCATATCGCAGTGTCCCCATATCACAGTGTCCCCATATCACAGTGTCCCCATATCGCAGTGTCCCCATATCGCATTGCCCCATATCACACTGACCCCCCCCGTCCCGTAGCCCCCCCGTTCCCCCCCATGTCGGGTTGGTCCCGTAGCGACGCTGCGGCGGCGCCTGGATGAGGAACGTGTGGAGCGGAGACGGGGGCTGCGCTGCCGGGGGGAGAGGTAACCGGGGGGGGGGGGCACAGTCACGTGCCTCATTGGGTCCCCCCCACCCCCCGTGTCCCCCCCCATATCCCCCCCCCCCTTTCCCCTCCCCGTATCCAACCCCCCCCCCCCCCTTTCGGCGCCCCCTCCCCACTTCCCCATCCCCTCTCAATGTCCCCATCCCGTGCCCCCCCCAGGTCCCCCATCCCTCTACTTGTCCCCTCCTCACATCCCCCCCCCGGCCCCCCCCCGTGTCCCGATCCCCTCCCTAATTCCCCATCCCCCCCCGTGCCCCCCCCACGTCCCTACCGCCTCCATGCCGCCCCCCACCCGTGTCCCCACGTTCCCCACCGCTCCGTGTCCCCCCTCCCCCCCCATTCCGTCCCCCCCCCGTGTCCCCCTCTGTATCCCCACGTCCCCATCCCCACCCTATGTCCCCGTGCCCCCCCCAATATCCCCGCCCCCTCCGTGACCCCCCCCCCCCCCCCAGCCCTTTTCTGCCCCCCCGACCCTCTGTGTCCCCACGTCCCCTCCACCCCCAACCCCCCCGTGTCCCCTGTGTGTCTCCACCCACCCGTGTCCCCCTGTCCCCCCCACCTCACCCGTGTCCCCGTGTCCCCCTGTGTCCCCCCCTCCCCCCCAGCCGTGTCCCCCCCCGTGTCCCCTCCCCCCTCACCCCCACCCGTGTCCCCCTCCACGTCCCTCACCCCCTCCCCCCCCACTCGTGTCCCCTTCTGCGTCCCACCGCCCCACCCATCCCCGTCTCTGTGTCCCCACGCCCCCCCCCCGTTCCCCTTTATCACCCGTCCCCCCCCCACCCGTGTCCCTTCCTCCACCCGTGACCCCACGTCCCCCCCCACTCGTGTCCCCCTCTGTCCCCATTCCCCCCCTCTGTGACCCCCCGTGTCCCCCGTACCCCCCCCCCCGTCCCCATATCCCCCCTCCCCACCCACCCTCTGTCCCCATCCCCCCCCAGGAACACGCGGACGTTCCGGGCGCTGTTGGCCCCATCGCTGCCCCCCCCCCCCCGCCGGTGATTGACGGATCGATGGATGGATCGATCGATTGATTGATGGATCGATGGATGGATCGATCGATTGATTGATCGACGGATTGATTGACAGCTGCGTTTATTGGGGCCGGAGCTGCGGGACAATAAAACCCCACCCGAGTGGGGGGGTGGGACACGGGGTCACGTGACAGCGCGACCGGGACACGCGGGACACGGCGACAACCGACACAACCGGACACAACCGGGACGGGGCGGAGACATGGGACAATAGGGGACAATAAAACTGCCCTATGGGGACAACAGTGTGCCCTATGGGGACTATAGGGGACAGCAGTGTGCCCTATGGGGACTATAGAGCTGCCCTATGGGGACAATAGGGGACAGCAGTGTGCCCTATGGGGACTATAGGGGACAATAGAGCTGCCCTATGGGGACTATAGGGGACAACAGAGCTGCTCTATGGGGACTATAGGGGACAATAGAGCTGCCCTATGGGGACAATAGAGCTGCCCTATGGGGACAATAAAACTGCCCTATAGGGACAACAGAGCTGCCCTATGGGGACAATTGGGGACAGCAGTGTGCCCTATGGGGACAATAGAGCTGCCCTATGGGGACAATAGGGGACAACAGTGTGCCCTATGGGGACAACAGAGCTGCCCTATGGGGACTATAGGGGACAGCAGTGTGCCCTATGGGACAATAGAGCTGCCCTATGGGGACTATAGGGGACAGCAGTGTGCCCTATGGGGACAACAGAGCTGCCCTATGGGGACAATAGAGCTGCCCTATGGGGACTATAGAGCTGCCCTATGGGGACAATAGGGGTAACAGTGTGCCCTATGGGGATAATAGAGCTGCCCTATGGGGACTATAGGGGACAGCAGTGTGCCCTATGGGACAATAGAGCTGCCCTATGGGGACAATAGGGGACAGCAGTGTGCCCTATAGGGACAATAGAGCTGCCCTATAGGGACAATAGGGGACAACAGTGTGCCCTATAGGGACAATAGAGCTGCCCTATGGGGACTATAGGGGACAGCAGTGTGCCCTATAGGGACAATAGAGCTGCCCTATGGGGACTATAGGGGACAGCAGTGTGCCCTATGGGACAATAGAGCTGCCCTATGGGGACAATAGGGGACAACAGTGTGTCCTATGGGGACAATAGAGCTGCCCTATGGGGACAATAGGGGATAACAGTGTGACCTATGGGGACAATAGGGGGACAGCAGCGTGCCCTATAGGGATATGGGGTCATTAATGCTTCCCTATGGGGACAATAGGGGGACACCAGCGCTGCCCTATGGGGACACGGGGATGTCAGCGCTGCCCTATGGGGACAGCAGGGGACTATAGGGGGCCATCAGTGCTGCCCTATGGGGACATCATGGTGACATCAGTTTTGCTCTGTGGGGATATGGGGACATGAGTGCTGCCCTATGGGGACATGGGGACATCAGTGCTGGGGACGCCAGTACTGCCCTATGGGGACGTCAGCACTGCCCTATAGGAATATGGGGTCATTAATGCTTCTCTATGGAGACACCAGCAGTGCCCTATGGGGATATGGGGACACCAGTGCTGCCCTATGGGGACATCATGGGGACATCAGTGCTGCCTTATAGGGACATCAGCACAGCGCTATGGGGACATAGGGACATCAGCGCTGCCCTATGGGGACACCAGCACTGCCCTATGGGGACACGGTGACACCAGTGCTGCTCTATAGGGACATCAGCACTGCCCTATGGGGACATGGGGACGTCAGTGCTGCCCTATGGGGACATGGGGACGTCAGTGCTGCCCTATGGGGACACGGGGACACCAGTGCTGCCCTATGGGGACATCAGTGCTGCCCTATGGGGACACGGGGACATCAGTGCTGCCCTATGGGGACACGGGGACACCAGTGCTGCTCTATGGGGACATGGGGATGTCAGTGCTGCCCTATGGGGACACCAGTGCTGCCCTATGGGGACATTATGGGGAACGTGGTACTTCCCTATGGGGACATGGGGACACTGCGGTGACAATGAGACAGCAGCACTTCCCTATGGGGTCATGGGGCCAGCAATGCTTCCCTATGGGGTCGCTAGTACTTCGTTATGGGAACAGCACTTCCCTATAGGGACATGGGGACAGCAGCACTTCCTTATGGGGACACTGGGGCACCAGTACTTCCCCCTATGGGGACACCAATACTTTCCTATGGGGACATGAGGATGCTGGTAACTTCCTTATGGGGACACTGACACTTCCCTATGGGGACATGGGGACACCAACAGCTCCCTATGGGGACATGGGGACACAACAGCTCCCTATGGGACATGGGGACACCAGCAGCTCCCTATGGGACATGGGGACACAACAGCTCCCTATGGGACATGGGGACACCAACAGCTCCCTATGGGACATGGGGACACCAACAGCTCCCTATGGGGACATGGGGACACAACAGCTCCCTATGGGACATGGGGACACCAACAGCTCCCTATGGGACATGGGGACACCAACAGCTCCCTATGGGGACATGGGGACACAACAGCTCCCTATGGGGACATGGGGACACCAACAGCTCCCTATGGGACATGGGGACACTGATACTTCCCTATGGGGACATGGGGACACCAACAGCTCCCTATGGGGACATGGGGACACAACAGCTCCCTATGGGGACATGGGGACACAACAGCTCCCTATGGGGACATGGGGACACCAACAGCTCCCTATGGGGACACTGGCAGCTCCCTATGGGGACATGGGGACACAACAGCTCCCTATGGGGACACCGGCAGCTCCCTATGGGACATGGGGACACTGACACTTCCCTATGGGGACATTGGGATACTGGCAGCTCCATATGGGGACAGCAGCAGCTCCCTATGGGGACACTGACACTTCCCTATGGGGACATGGGAACACCGGCAGCTCCCTATGGGGACACGGTTCCAACACGGTTCCAACACACACAGCTCCAACACGGCCCATCCATCAGCACTCCATGTTTCCTGCTGTGCTTCCAACAGGCAGAGGGGACCCCCCCATCCCCTCCTTATAAGGGCACCGTGCACCCCTATAGCAGTGACCCCCTATCACCATGCCCCCCTATAGCAGTGACCCCATTGCAGTGCAATTCACCACAGTGCACCCTATTGCAGTGTCCCCCTATCACCGTGCCCCCCATTGCAGTGCAATTCACTGCAGTGCCCCCCATATCGCAGCCCCCCATCGCAGTGCCCCTATGGGTGCCCCCATATTGCAGCCCCCCTATAGCAGTGCCCCATATCGCAGCCCCTCATCTCAATGCTCCCCTATTGCAGTCCCCCTACTGCAGTGCCCTATAGCAGTGTCCCCCTATCGCAGTGCTCCCTATAACAGCCCCTATCAGTGCCCCCCATTGCAGTGCCACCCTATTGCAGCCCCTGTATCACAGTGTCCCCTTATCACAGCCCCCCATATTGCAGTCCCCCTATTTTATTGCCCCCTATAGCAGCCCCTGTATAACAGTGTCTCATTATCACAGCCCCCCTATAGCAATGCCCTCTATAGCAGCCCCCATATCACAGTGCCCCCTATGGCAGCCCCCATATCGCAATGTCCCCTAAGGCAGCCCCCCTACTGCAGTGTCCCATATCACAGCCCCCCCTATTGCAGTGTCCCCATATCACAGCCCCTGTATCACAGTGCCCCATATTGCAGTGTCCCCTATTGCAGCCCCCCTATAGCAGCCCCTATGGGTGCCCCCATATTGCAGCCCCTGTATTGCAGTGTCCCATATCTCAGTGCCCCCTATTGCAGTGTCCCATTTTGCAGCCCCCTATTGCAGCCCCCCTATAGCAGCCCCTATGGGTGCCCCCATATTGCAGCCCCTGTATTGCAGTGCCCCATATCACAGTGCCCCATATCGCAGTGTCCCCTATAGCAGCCCCTCTGGGTGTCCCCATATCACAGCCCCTGTATTGCAGTGCCCCATATCACAGTGTCCCATTTATCAGCCCCCTATAGCAGCCCCTCTGGGTGCCCCCATATCGCAGTGTCCCCTATAGCAGCCCCTCTGGGTGCCCCCCATATCGCAGTGTCCCCTATAGCAGCCCCTATGGGTATCCCCATACTGCAGCCCCCTATAGCAGCCCCTCTGGGTGCCCCCATATCACAGCCCCTGTATTGCAGTGCCCCATATTGCAGTGTCCCATTTATCAGCCCCCTATAGCAGCCCCTATGGGTGCCCCCCATATCGCAGTGACCCCTATAGCAGCCCCTATGGGTGTCCCCATATCACAGCCCCTGTATTGCAGAGCCCCATATGGCAGTGTCCCATTTATCAGCCCCCTATAGCAGCCCCTCTGGGTGCCCCCCATATCGCAGTGTCCCCTATCGCAGCCCCTCTGGGTGCCCCCCATATCGCAGTGTCCCCTATAGCAGCCCCTATGGGTACCCCCCATATCGCAGTGTCCCATTTATCAGCCCCCTATAGCAGCCCCTCTGGGTGCCCCCATATCGCAGCCCCTGTATCGCAGTGCCCCATATCGCAGTGTCCCCTATTGCAGCCCCCTATAGCAGCCCGTATGGGTACCCCCATATGGCAGCCCCTGTATTGCAGTGTCCCATATCGCAGTGTCCCCATATCACAGCCCCTGTATTGCAGTGCCCCATATGGCAGTGTCCCATTTATCAGCCCCCTATCGCAGCCCCTCTGGGTGCCCCCATATAGCAGCCCCCTATAGCAGCCCCTCTGGGTGTCCCCATATCGCAGCCCCTGTATTGCAGAGCCCCATATGGCGGTGTCCCATTTATCAGCCCCCTATAGCAGCCCCTATGGGTGCCCCCATGGCAGCCCCCTATAGCAGCCCCTATAGGTGTCCCCATATCGCAGCCCCTGTATTGCAGAGCCCCATATGGCGGTGTCCCATTTATCAGCCCCCTATAGCAGCCCCTATGGGTGCCCCCCATACTGCAGCCCCCCATCTATCGCAGGTCGTCGGCGGTGAACATGCCCCTGGCGCGGCGCAGCACCGAGTCCCGCGCGGCGTCGTACGGATGCTCCTTGGAGGGGATCTCGAGCACGGCGGGCAGCGAGCGCGTGTGGGCCTCCACTGCATGGCGGATCAGCTCCGCCACACACTGATTGATCAGGATGATCCCGATGTCGTCGCGGCTCAGGAAGCTCCTGGGGGGGGAAACGGGGGTAAGGGGGGGGAACAGGGAACACAATGGGGATGTGGGGTGGGTTAAAGGGGCTGTGGGGGTAAGGGGGAGATGTGGGGTTAAGGGGGGATGTGGGGTTAAGGGGGGATGTGGGGTTAAGGGGGGATGTGGGGTTAAGGGGGGGCTGTGGGTTTAAGTTGGAGATGTGGGGTTAAGGGGGGGGCTGTGGGATTGGTTAAGGTTGGTTAAGATGGGGGTCTGTGGGGTTGGTTAAGGGGGGGGCTGTAGGGTTGATTAAGGGGAGAGATGTGGAGTTAAGGGGGGGGCTGTGGAATTGGTTAAGGGGGCTGTGGGGTTGGTTAAGGGGGGATGTAGGGTTAAGGGGGTCTGTGGGGTTAAGGGGGAGATGTGGGGTTGGTTAAAGGGGCTGTGGGGTTAAGGGGGGGCTGTGGGGTTAAGGGGGGCTGTGGGGTTGGTTAAAGGGGCTGTGGGGTTAAGGGGGGGGCTGTGGGGTTAAGGGGGGCTGTGGGGTTAAGGGGGGGTTTGTGGGGTTGGTTAAGGGGGGGATGTGGGGTTAAGGGGGCTGTGGGGTTGGTTAAGGGGGGTTGTGGGGTTGGGTAAAGGGGCTGTGGGGTTGGTTAAGGGGGGCTGTGGGGTTGGGTAAAGGGGCTGTGGGGTTAAGGGGGGATGTGGGGTTAAGGGGGGCTGTGGGGTTGGTTAAGGGGGGACTGTGGGGTTGGTTAAAGGGGGCTGTGGGGTTAAGGGGGGCTGTGGGGTTAAGGGGGGCTGTGGGGTTGGTTAAAGGGGCTGTGAGGTTAAGGGGGGGCTGTGGGGTTGGTTAAGGAGGCTGTGGGGTTGGTTAAAGGGGCTGTGGGGTTAAGGGGGGATGTGGGGTTGGTTAAGGAGGCTGTGGGGTTGGTTAAAGGGGCTGTGGGGTTAAGGAGGCTGTGGGGTTAAGGGGGGCTGTGGGGTTAAGGGGGGTCTATGGGGTTGGTTAAGGGGGTCTGTGAGGTTAAGGGGGGTCTGTGGGGTTGGTTAAGGGGGACTGTGGGGTTAAGGGGGGGTTTGTGGGGTTGGTTAAGGGGGTTGTGGGGTTGGTTGAGGGGGCACTATGGGGTTGGTTGAGGGGCTGTGGGGTTGGTTAAAGGGGGAGCTGTGGGGCTGGTTAAGAGGGGTCTGAGGGGTTGGTTAAGGGGGCTTTATATATCCCAAACCCAGACCCCAAACGCCCCCAACCCCCCCCCCCAAACGCTCCTCCTGGGCCCCTACGACCCCCCCCCCATAACTACGTGAGTTCCACCCCAATCCCAGCCCCCAAACCCACCCCCCACCCCCACGGCACCACCGTGACCCCAACGTCCTCCCGACCTCAATGTCCTTGTGTGTGTTGGGGGGGAGGTTACGGAGCTCTATGAGGAACAACGGGACACCCCCATCCCACAGGCGCCATGGACACCCCTTGTAACCCCCCCATGGACCCTCCTTGTATCCCCCCATAGACCCCCCTTGTATCCCCCCATGGACCCCCCTTGTATCCCCCCATGGACCCCCCTTGTAACCCCCCCCCATTACCCCCGTATGGACCCCCCTTATATCCCCCCATAGACCCCTCTTGTAACCCCCCCTTGTATCCCCCCATGGACCCCCTTATATCCCCCCATAGACCCCTCTTGTATCCCCCCATGGACCCCCACCCCCTTGTACCCTCCTATGGACCCCCTTGTATCCCCCCCCACGGACCCCCCTTGTATCCCCCTATGGACCCCCCCTTGTGTTCCCCTTGTATCCCCCCCCACGGACCCCCCTTGTACCCCCCTACGGACCCCCTTGTAACCCCCCCATGGACCCCTTTTATCCCCCCATGGACCCCCCTTGTAACCTCCCCCTTGTATCCCCCCATTGACCCCCCCGGACCCCCCCATGGACTCCCCTTGTACCCTCCTATGGACCCCCTTGTAACCCCCCATGGACCCCCTTATATCCCCCCATGGACCCTCTTATATCCCCCCATAGAACCCCTTGTAACCCCCCCCATAGACCCCCCTTGTATCCCCCCTATGGATCCCCCTTATACCCCACCCCTGTAGCCCCCCTTGTGCCCCCCCCCCAAGGACCCCCCTTGTGTCCCCCTATGGACCCCCATTATATCCCCCCATAGACCCCCTTTGTACCCCCGCATAGACCCCCTTGTATCCCCTCATGGACCCCCCTTGTATCCCCTCATGGACCCCCCTTGTGTCCCCCTATGGACCCCCATTGTACCGCCCCCATGGACCCCCTTGTAACCCCCTATGGACCCCCCTTGTACCCCCCCCCCCCCATAGACCCCCTTGTATCCCCCCATAGACCCCCCTTGTACCCCCCCCCCCCCCATGGACCCCCTTTGTAACCCCCCCCTTGTATCCCCCCCATGGACCCCCCTTGTACCCATTATGGAACCCCCCATAGATCCCCCTTGTACCCCCCCCCCATGGACCCCCCTCCTACCCCCCCATGGACTCCCCTTATAACCCCCCCCTTGTACCCCCCCCCATAGACCCCCTTGTACCCCCATGTACCTCCCCCCTTGTACCCCCCCCATAGACCCCCTTGTACCCCCCCATAGACCCCCCTTGTATCCCCCCATAGACCCCCTTGTACCCCCCCATAGACCCCCCTTGTATCCCCCCCATGGACCCCCCTTGTACCCCCCCATAGACCCCCTTGTACCCCCATGTACCTCCCCCCTTGTACACCCCCCCCCCCCCATAGACCCCCCTTATATCCCCCCCCATGCCCCCCCCCCTCATTCCTCACCCCCCCCCATACCGGAAGGTCTCCTCTATCTCTGCCACGCTGGTCTCCTTCTCCACCACGAGGAAGTTCGGTTTGCGCTGCGCGTTCATCTCCCCGACGCCGCCCAGCAGGAACCCGGTCACGGTGTCCTCGTCCCCCACCACGGCGATCAGCTTCCCCCGACCCGACATGGCGGCCCGCACAGCTCCCGCTTCCGGCTCTGAGCTCCCGCTTCCGCTTCCGCCTCCCCAATACTTCCGCTTCCGGTTCTGCGCTGAGCATGCGCACAGCGCACCACGCACGCGCGGTTCTACCTCCGCTCACGGCAACGCGCCGCCGCCGTGTTGGCCACGCCCACAATGCGAGTGACCACGCCCCGTTCTCTTTCGGCCACGCCCACAATGCGCGTGACCACGCCCCTTCTCTTTTGGCCACGCCCACACAATGCGTATGGCCACGCCCACCTCCTCTTTTGGACACGCCCACAATGCGTGTGGCCACGCCCCCGAGCCGTTCAGGCCACGCCCCTTCTGCTCCTCCTGGCGCGCATGCGCAGTGAGTCGTGTCCCACTCTCCTGCCTTTTTCTGCCCTTTTTCACCCCAAAACGCTCTCATGGTGCAGTGACTCCATAGGGACCCCCAGAACCCCCCCAGAAACCCTCTATAGACCCCCTATGGATCCCCACAGCCCCCCAACCCCCACCCCCTCAATGCCCACAACTCCTCAGTGCAGTCCCACTGTTTTTATGGTCCCTCCTTTTGCCCATTTTTGCCCTTTTTCACCCCAAAACACCCTCAGGGCGCAGTGAGACCACAGTGACACCCAGAGCCCCCCTATAGGCCCCTATAGACCCCTATGGACCCCCACAGCCTCCCAAACCCCACCCCCTCAATGCCCACAACTCCCACTGCAGTCCCGCTGATTTTATTGTACCTGTTTTTGCCCATTTTTGCCCTTTTTCACCCCAAAACACCCTCAGGGTGCAGTGAGACCACAGTGACCCCCAGAGGCCCCCTATAGGCCCCTATAGACCCCATATAGACCCCCCCCCAACCCCGACCCTATCAATGCCCACAATTCCCACTGCAGTCCCACTGATTTGATTGTCCCTTTTTTTGCCCATTTTTGCCCTTTTTCACCCCAAAACACTCTCAGGGCTCAGTGACACTATAGTGACGCCTTGAACCCCCCTACAGACCCCCTATGAACCCCCCCCAACCCCCACCCCCCCAATGAGCACGACTCCCGCTGCAGTCCCACTGTTTTTATGGTCACCTTTTTTGCCCATTTTTGCCCTTTTTCACCCTAAAACACTCTCAGGGCGCAGTGACACCATAGTAATACCCTATAGGCTCCTATAGACCCCTATGGACCAGCACAGCCCCCCAATCCCTACCCCCTCAATGCCCACAACTCCTCAGTGCAGTCCCACTGTTTTTATGGTCACCTTTTTTGCCCATTTTTGCCCTTTTTCACCCCAAAACACCCTCAGGGCGCAGTGAGACCACAGTGACCCCCAGAGCCCCCCTATAGGCCCCTATAGACCCCCTATAGACCCCCCTCCAATCCCCAACTCCTCAATGCCCACAACTCCCACTGCAGTCCCACTGATTTTATTGTCCCTGTTTTTGGCCATTTTTGCCCTTTTTCACCCCAAAACGCTCTCAGGGCACAGTGACACCATAGTGACACCCAAAGGGCCCCGAGGGACCCCCTATGGACCCCCACACCCCCCAACCCCTACTGCAGTCCCACTGTTTTTATGGTCACCGTTTTTGCCCATTTTTGCCCTTTTTCACCCCAAAACACTCTCAGGGCTCAGTGACACTATAGTGACGCCCTGAACCCCCCTACAGACCCCCTATGAACCCCCCCCAACCCCCAACCCCCCAATGAGCACGACTCCTGCTGCAGTCCCACTGTTTTTATGGTCACCTTTTTTGCCCATTTTTGCCCTTTTTCACCCCCAAACACTCTCAGGGTGCAGTGACACCATAGTAATACCCAGAGCCCCCCTATAGGCCCCTATAGACCCCATATAGACCCCCCCCCAACCCCCACCCTATCAATGCCCACAATTCCCACTGCAGTCCCACTGATTTGATTGTCCCTTTTTTTGCCCATTTTTGCCCTTTTTCACCCCAAAACACCCTCAGGGCACAGTGACACCATAGTGACACCCAAAGGGCCCCCAGGGACCCCCTATGGACCCCCACACCCCCCAACCCCTACTGCAGTCCCACTGTTTTTATGGTCACCGTTTTTGCCCATTTTTGCCCTTTTTCACCCCAAAACACTCTCAGGGCTCAGTGACACTATAGTGACGCCTTGAACCCCCCTACAGACCCCCTATGAACCCCCCCCCCAACCCCCACCCCCCCAATGAGCACGACTCCCGCTGCAGTCCCACTGTTTTTATGGTCACCTTTTTTGCCCATTTTTGCCCTTTTTCACCCTAAAACACTCTCAGGGCGCAGTGACACCATAGTAATACCCTATAGGCCCCTATAGACCCCTATGGACCCCCACAGCCCCCCAATCCCTACCCCCTCAATGCCCACAACTCCTCAGTGCAGTCCCACTGTTTTTATGGTCACCTTTTTTGCCCATTTTTGCCCTTTTTCACCCCAAAACGCTCTCAGGGTGCAGTGACACCATAGTGATGCCCAGAGTCCCCCCAGGGACCCCCTATGAACTCCCCCCCCATCCCCTACCCCCTTAGTGCCCACAGCTCCCACTGCAGTCCCGCTGATTTTATTGTCCCTGTTTTTGCCCATTTTTGCCCTTTTTCACCCCAAAAGACCCTCAGGGTACAGTGACACCATAGTGACCCCCAAAGCCCCCCTATAGACCCCCCTCCAATCCCCAACTCCTCAATGCCCACAAGTCCCACTGCAGTCCCGCTGATTTTATTGTCCCTTTTTTTGCCCATTTTTGCCCTTTTTCACCCCAAAACGCTCTCAGGGCGCAGTGACACCAGAGGGACCCCTATGAACCGCCCCGACCCCCACCCCCCCAATGACCACGACTTCCGCTGCAATCCCAGTGTTTTTATTGCCTCTCTCCGGGCTCCTTTTACCCAAATCCGCCCTTTTTCAACCCAAATCTCCCTCAGGGCACAGTGACCCTGAAGGGGCTCCCCGGGACGCTGTCGTCCCCCCAGCGCAGGATGAGGACGTAGTCTCCCTTCTCCTTGACGGTGTAGGTGACGTTGTACAGCCGGTTCCCCACGTGTTTCACGTAAACCTCCTCGCACGGCGTCTTCGGGCCGTGCACCCCCACCATCAGCATGTTGCTGCCTGCGGGCACAGCACGGCGGGTCACAGCGGGGCCCAGCAGAACCCAACAGATCCCATGGGATCCCAACAGGTCCCACTGGGTCCCAATGGATCCCACCGAGCCCCATTCGCTCCCATGGGATCCCAACAGGTCCCACTGGGTTCCATGGGATCCCACCGAGCCCCATTCACTCCCATGGGATCCCAACAGGTCCCACTGGGTCCCAATGGATCCCACCGAGCCCCATTCACTCCCATGGAATCCCAACAGGTCCCACTGGGTCCCAATGGATCCCACCGGGCCCCATTCGCTCCCATGGAATCCCACCAGATCCCACTGGGTCCCATGGGATCCCACCAGATCCCATTGGGTCCCACTGGATCCCACCAGATCCCATCGGGTCCCATGGGATCCCACCAGATCCCACTGGGTCCCATGGGATCCCACCGGGCCCCATTCGCTCCCATGGAATCCCACCAGATCCCACTGGGTCCCATTGGATCCCACCAGGTCCCACTGGGTCCCAATGGATCCCACCGAGCCCCATTCGCTCCCATGGAATCCCACCAGATCCCACTGGGTCCCATTGGATCCCACCAGGTCCCACTGGGTCCCAATGGATCCCACCGAGCCCCATTCGCTCCCATGGAATCCCACCAGATCCCACTGGGTCCCAATGGATCCCACCGGGCCCCATTCGCTCCCATGGAATCCCACCAGATCCCATTGGGTCCCATGGAACCCCACCAGATCCCACTGGGTCCCAATGGATCCCACCGGGCCCCATCAGCTTCCATCGAATCCCACCAGATCCCACTGGGTCCCACTGGACCCCACCAGGTCCCACTGGGTCCCAATGGATCCCACCGAGCCCCATTCGCTCCCATGGAATCCCACCAGATCCCACTGGGTCCCAATGGATCCCACCGGGCCCCATTCGCTCCCATGGAATCCCACCAGATCCCACTGGGTCCCATGGGATCCCACCGAGCCCCATTCGCTCCCATGGAATCCCACCAGATCCCACTGGGTCCCATTGGATCCCACCAGGTCCCACTGGGTCCCATAGGATCCCACCAGGCCCCATTCGCTCCCATGGAATCCCACCAGATCCCACTGGGCCCCAATGGATCCCACCGGGCCCCATTCGCTCCCATGGAATCCCACCAGATCCCACTGGGTCCCATGGAACCCCACCAGATCCCATTGGGTCCCACTGGATCCCACCAGATCCCACTGGGTCCCATGGGATCCCACCAGATCCCACTGTGTCCCATTGGATCCCAACAGGTCCCACTGGGTCCCAATGGATCCCACCGAGCCCCATTCGCTCCCATGGGATCCCACCAGATCCCATTGGGTCCCATGGGATCCCACCAGATCCTACTGAGTCCCATTGGATCCCAACAGGTCCCACTGGGTCCCAATGGATCCCACCGAGCCCCATTCGCTCCCATGGGATCCCACCAGATCCCATTGGGTCCCATTGGATCCCACCAGATCCCACTGGGTCCCATGGGATCCCAACAGGTCCCACTGGGTCCCAATGGATCCCATTGAGCCCCATTTGCTCCCATGGGATCCCACCAGATCCCACTGGGTCCCATGGGATCCCAACAGGTCCCACTGGGTCCCATGGGATCCCACCAGATCCCAACAGGTCCCACTGGGTCCCAATGGATCCCACTGAGCCCCATTCACTCCCATGGAATCCCACCAGATCCCATTGGGTCCCATGGGATCCCACCAGATCCCACTGGGTCCCACTGGATCCCACCAGATCCCACTGGGTCCCAATGGATCCCACCAGGCCCCATTAGCTCCCATGGAATCCCACCAGATCCCACTGGGTCCCATTGGATCCCACCAGATCCCACTGGGTCCCATTGAATCCCACTGGGCCCCATCAGCTTCCATCGAATCCCACCAGATCCCAGCAGACTGACTGGGTCAAACCAGGTCCCATTGGATTCCACCAGATCCCACTGGGTCCCATTGGATCCCACTGGTCAAACCTGGTCACACTGGATCCCAACAGGTCCCACCAGATCCCACCAGGCCCCACTAGGTCCCATCGAACCCCACCAGATCCCAGCAGGCCGACCAGGTCACAGCAGACTGACCAGGTCCCACCAGATCCCACTGGGTCCCATTGGATACCACCAGATCCCACTGGGTCCCCTTGGATCCCACCAGATCCCACTGGGTCCCATGGGATCCCAACAGGTCCCACTGGGTCCCATTGAATCCCACTGGGCCCCATCAGCTTCCATCGAATCCCACCAGATCCCAGCAGACTGACTGGGTCAAACCAGGTCCCATTGGATTCCACCAGATCCCACTGGGTCCCACTGGATCCCACTGGTCAAACCTGGTCACACTGGATTCCAACAGGTCCCATTAGGTATCACCAGGTCCCAATGGATCCCATCAGATCCCACCAGGCCCCACTAGGTCCCATCGAACCCCACCAGATCCCAGCAGACCGACCAGGTCCCACCAGCTCCCATGGAATCCCACCAGCTCCCACTGGGTCCCATTGGATCCCACCAGATCCCATTGGGTCCCATTGGATCCCACCAGATCCCATCTGTTCCCATTCAATCCCACCAGATACCTGCAGACCAACCGGGTCAAACCAGGTCACATTGGATCCCACCAGATCCCACTGGGTCCATTTGGATCCCACCAGGCCCCACCAGCTCCCACTGAACCCCACCAGATCCCAGTCAGACCGACTGGGTCATACCAGTTCCCATTGGATCCCAACAGGCCCCACCAGCTCCCATTGAAGATCCCACCAGATCCGAGCAGACTGGGTCAAACCAGGTCCCACTGGATCCCACCAGGTCCAATTAGGACCCACCAGATCCCATCCGTTCCCATTGAATCCCACCAGATCCCAGCAGACCAACCAGGTCAAACCAGATCCCATTAGGTCCCACCGGGTCCCATTGGATCCCACCAGATCCCACTGGATCCCACCAGATCTGAGCAGACCGACTGGGTCAAACCAGATCCCACTGGATCCCAGCAGACCGACTGGGTCAAACCAGGTCCCACTGGATCCCAGCAGGTCCCATTATGTCCCACCAGGTCCTATTGGACCCCATCAGATCCCACCAGGTCCCACTGGATCCCAGCAGATACCACTTGATCCCATTGGACCACACCGGGCCCCACCACCTCCCATCAAATCCCACCAGATCCCAGCAGACCGACTGGGTCAAACCAGATCCCATTAGGTCCCACCGGGTCCCATTGGATCCCACCAGCTCCCACTGAAGATCCCACTGGATCCCAGCAGACCGACTGGGTCAAACCAGGTCCTATTGGATCCCACCAGGTCCCATTGCATCCCATTGGATCCCACTGGGCCCCATCAGCTCCCATAGAATCCCACCAGATCCCAGCAGACTGACCAGGTCAAACCAGATCCCATTAGGTCCCACCAGGTCCTACTGGATCCCACCAGATCCCTCCTGCTCCCATTGGACCCCACCGAATCCCATTCCCAAAGCCCCCCCCTGCCCCCCTCACCCCCCACCCACCGGCTTTGCTGCAGTCGACAGTGAAGTGGTTCTTCTGGCCCACGAAGGCGGTGCTGAGCCCCGGCCCACGCGCCACCACTTTGCTGGCGTCCGACGAGAACTTGGGGAGCCCCCCAAACGAGGGGGGGCCGCGAGACCCCCGCGTCACCGTCTCCACCAGCACCGAGGACGTCTCGTGCAGGCTGTGACCCCCCGACAGGCGGGGGCCTGAAAGAGGGGACGTCAGGGAGGGGGGGGTGGGTGGGGGCAATGGGGGGACACCATGGGGACATCAGTGGTACACCAAGGGGACACCATGGGGACACTAATGGGACACCAAGGGGACATCGTAAGGACATTATGGGGACACCATGGGGACACCAAGGGGACATCATAAGGACATTATGGGGACACCATGGGGACATTATGGGGACATTATGGGGACATCATAAGGACATTATGGGGACACCAATGGGACACCAAGGGGACACCATGGGGACATCGTAAGGACATTATGGGGACACCAATGGGACACCATGGGGACATTATGGGGACACTAATGGGACACCAAGGGGACACCACAGGGACATTATGGGGACACCATGAGGACATTATGGGGACACCAATGGGACACCATGGGGACATTATGGGGACACCATGGGGACACCAAGGGGACATCGTAAGGACATTATGGGGACACCATGGGGACATTATGGGGACATTATGGGGATACCAATGGGACACCAACAGGACACCACAGGAACGCCCACTGGGACATTATGGGGACCATGGGGACAACAGTGGGACAACAATGGGATACCACAAGGACACCATGGGGACACCACAAGGACATCAGTGGTACACCAAGGGGACACCATGGGGACACTAATGGGACACCAAGGGGACATCGTAAGGACATTGTGGGGACATTATGGGGACACCAATGGGACACCAAGGGGACACCATGGGGACATTATGGGGACACCATGGGGACATTATGGGGACACCAATGGGACACCATGGGGACATCATAAGGACATTATGGGGACACCATGAGGACATTATGGGGACACCAATGGGACACCATGGGGACATTATGGGGACACCATGGGGACACCAATGGGACACCATGGGGACACTAATGGGACACCAAGGGGACATCGTAAGGACATTATGGGGACACCAATGGGACACCAAGGGGACATCATAAGGACATTATGGGGACACCATGGGGACACCAAGGGGACACCATGGGGACATTATGGGGACACCACAGGGACACCCACTGGGACATTATGGGGACCATGGGGACAACAGTGGGACAACAATGGGATACCACAGGGACACCATGGGGACACCACAGGGACATCAATGGTACACCAAGGGGACACCATGGGGACACTAATGGGACACCAAGGGGACATTATGGGGACATTATGGGGACACCAATGGGACACCAAGGGGACATCATAAGGACATTATGGGGACACCAATGGGACACCAAGGGGACATCATAAGGACATTATGGGGACACTAATGGGACACCAAGGGGACATCATAAGGACATTATGGGGACACCATGAGGACATTATGGGGACACCAAGGGGACATCATAAGGGCATTATGGGGACACCATGGGGACATTATGGGGACACCAAGGGGACACCAACAGGACACCACAGGGACACCCACTGGGACATTATGGGGACTATGGGGACAGCATTGGGACACCATGGGGACATTATGGGGACACTAATGAGACACCAAGGGGACACCATGGAGACATTATGGGGACACTAATGGGACACCAAGGGGACACCATGGAGACATTATGGGGACTATGGGGACAGCATTGGGACACCATGGGGACATTATGGGGACACTAATGGGACACCAAGGGGACACCACTGGGACATTATGGGGACTATGGGGACAGCATTGGGACACCATGGGGACATTATGGGGACACTAATGGGACACCAAGGGGACATTATGGGGACATCATGGGGACATCATGGGACATCATTGGGACACCACAGGGACACAAGCGGGACATTATAGGGACAGCATTGGGACATTATGGGGACACCATTGGGACATCCATGGGGACATTATGGGGACATCATGGGAACATCATAATGACATTATGGGGACACCAAGGGGACACTATGGGGACATCATGGGGACATAATGGGAACATTATGGGGACACCATGGGGACACTAATGGGACACCAAGGGGACATTATGGGGACATCATGGAGACACCAATGGGACACCCATTGGGACATTATGGGGACACCAAGGGGACATTATGGGGACATCATGGAGATACCATTGGGACATCATGGGGACACCAACAGGACACCACAGGGACACCATTGGGACATCCATTGGGACGCCCACTGGGACACCCACTGGGACGCCCATTGGGACAGCTATAGGGACACCACTGGGACACCCATAGGGACACCCATGGGGACACCACCAGATCACTAATAGGGACACCCATAGGGACAGCCATAGGGACACCCATAGTGATACCCATAGTGACACCCATAGGGACACCCACTGGGACACCCATAGGGATACCCACTGGGACACCCATAGGGACACCCACTGGGACAGCCATAGGGACATCTGTAGGGACACCCATGAGGACACCACCAGATCACTAATAGGGACACCCATAGTGACACCAATGGGGACACCCACTGGGACACCACCAGGTCACCCATAGGGACACCCATAGGGACAGCCATAGGGACACCAATGGGACACCCACAGTGACATCAATGGGGACACCCATTGGGACACTACCAGGTCACCCATAGGGACACCCATAGGGGCAGCCATAGGGACAGCCATAGGGACACCTACTGTGACAGCCATAGGGACAGCCATAGGGGCAGCCATAGGGACACCTACTGGGACAGCCATAGGGACACCCATAGGGACAGCCATAGGGACAGCCATAGGGACACCTAGTGTGACACCCATAGGGACACCCATAGGGGCAGCCATAGGGACACCTACTGGGACACCCATAGGGACAGCCATAGGGACAGCCATAGGGACAGCCATAGGGACAGCCATAGGGACACCACTGGGACACCCACGGGGACACCACCAGATCACCCATAGGGACACCACCAGATCACCCATAGGGACACCCATAGGGGCAGCCATAGGGACACCCACTGTGACACCCATGGGGACACCCATTGGGACACCACCAGGTCACCCATGGGGACACCCATAGGGGCAGCCATAGGGACAGCCATAGGGACACCTACTGTGACACCCATAGGGACAGTCATAGGGACAGCCATAGGACACCACTGGGACACCCATAGGGACACCCATTGGGACACCCATAGGGACACCTACTGTGACACCCATGGGGACACCCATAGGGGCAGCCATAGGGACACCCATAGGGACACCCACTGTGACACCCATGGGGACACCCATAGGGGCAGCCATAGGGACACCCACTGTGACACCCATGGGGACACCCATAGGGGCAGCCATAGGGACACCCACTGTGACACCCATGGGGACACCCATTGGGACACCACCAGGTCACCCTTTGGGACACCCACTGTGACACCCATAGGGACACCCATAGGGGCAGCCATAGGGACATCTGTAGGGACACCCATGAGGACACCACCAGATCACTAATAGGGACACCCACATTGACACCAATGGGGACACCCATAGGGACACCACCAGGTCACCCATAGGGACAGCCATGGGGACAGCCATAGGGACACCCACTGTGACACCCATAGGGACACCCATAGGGGCAACCATAGGACACCACTGGGACACCCACTGTGACACCCATGGGGACACCACCAGATCACCCATAGGGACACCCATAGGGACAGCCATAGGGACACCTACTGTGACACCCATAGGGACAGTCATAGGGACAGCCATAGGGACACCCACTGTGACACCCATGGGGACACCCATAGGGATACCCACTGTGACACCCATAGGGACATCCATATGGACACCCACTGTGACACCCATAGGGACATCCATATGGACACCCACTGGGACACCCATAGGGACAGCCATAAGGACAGCCATAGGGACACCTACTGTGACAGCCATAGGGACACCCATAGGGGCAGCCATAGGGACACCACTGGGACACCCACTGTGACACCCATTGGGACCCACGGGTGCCGCCCTTACCGGTGACCTTGGCCTTGAAGGGGCTGCCGACGATGTGGTGCGGGCCGCCGTACTTGATGGAGATGAGGTAGTTCCCGGGTGCCATGGGGGTGTAGGTGACGCGATGACCCTCGGCGCACTCCACGCAATCCAGGGTCACCTTGGAGGGGCCGTCGATGGTGACTGACAGCGCCCCCGACCCCGCGTTGGCCGTCTTGACCACGAACTCGGAGCGCACCCCTATGGGGCAACAGGGACCATCAGCACCACTGCGACCCACTGGAGCCTGAGGGGCAACATGCAGCCCACCAGAACCCACTGCTACCCAATGGCACCCAATGGCACCCAATGGAGCCCACCAGAACCCACTGCTGCCCAATGGCACCCAATGGTACTCAATGGAGCCCACCAGAACCCACTGCTGCCCAATGGCACCCAATGGCACCCAATGGAGCCCACCAGAACCCACTGCTGCCCAATGGCACCCAATGGTACTCAATGGCACCCATTGGAGCCCAATGGCACCCAATGGTACTCAATGGAGCCCATTGGAGCCCAATGGCACCCAATGGTACTCAATGGAACCCACTGCTGCCCAATGGCACCCAATGGTACTCAATGGAACCCACTGCTGCCCAATGGCACCCAATGGTACCCAATGGAACCCACTGCTGCCCAATGGTACCCAATGGTACCCAATGGAACCCACTGCTGCCCAATGGCACCCAATGGTACTCAATGGAACCCACTGCTGCCCAATGGCACCCAATGGTACTCAATGGAACCCACTGCTGCCCAATGGCACCCAATGGTACTCAATGGAGCCCATTGGTACCCACTGCTGCCCAATGGCACCCAATGGTACTCAATGGAACCCACTGCTGCCCAATGGCACCCAATGGTACTCAATGGCACCCATTGGTACCCACTGCTGCCCAATGGCACCCAATGGTACTCAATGGAACCCACTGCTGCCCAATGGCACCCAATGGTACTCAATGGAACCCACTGCTGCCCAATGGCACCCAATGGTACTCAATGGAACCCACTGCTGCCCAATGGCACCCAATGGTACTCAATGGAACCCACTGCTGCCCAATGGCACCCAATGGTACTCAATGGAACCCACTGGAGCCCAATGGCACCCAATGGTACTCAATGGAACCCACTGCTGCCCAATGGCACCCAATGGTACTCAATGGCACCCACTGCTGCCCAATGGCACCCAATGGTACTCAATGGAACCCACTGCTGCCCAATGGCACCCAATGGTACTCAATGGAACCCACTGGAGCCCAATGGCACCCAATGGTACTCAATGGAACCCACTGCTGCCCAATGGCACCCAATGGTACTCAATGGCACCCACTGCTGCCCAATGGCACCCAATGGTACTCAATGGAACCCATTGGAGCCCAATGGCACCCAATGGTACTCAATGGCACCCACTGCTGCCCAATGGCACCCAATGGTACTCAATGGAACCCACTGCTGCCCAATGGCACCCAATGGTACTCAATGGAACCCACTGCTGCCCAATGGCACCCAATGGTACTCAATGGAACCCACTGCTGCCCAATGGCACCCAATGGTACCCAATGGCACCCATTGGAACCCACTGCTGCCCAATGGCACCCAATGGTACTCAATGGAGCCCATTGGAACCCACTGCTGCCCAATGGCACCCAATGGTACTCAATGGAACCCACTGCTGCCCAATGGCACCCAATGGTACTCAATGGCACCCACTGCTGCCCAATGGCACCCAATGGTACCCAATGGCACCCATTGGAACCCACTGCTGCCCAATGGCACCCAATGGTACTCAATGGAGCCCATTGGAACCCACTGCTGCCAATGGCACCCAATGGTACTCAATGGAACCCACTGCTGCCCAATGGCACCCAATGGTACTCAATGGAACCCACTGCTGCCCAATGGCACCCAATGGTACTCAATGGAACCCAATGCTGCCCAATGGCACCCAATGGTACTCAATGGAACCCACCGGAACCCACTGCTGCCCAATGGCACCCAATGGTACTCAATGGAACCCAATGCTGCTCAATGGCACCCAATGGTACTCAATGGAACCCATTGGAACCCACTGCTGCCCAATGGCACCCAATGGTACTCAATGGAACCCACTGCTGCCCAATGGCACCCAATGGTACTCAATGGAACCCACTGCTGCCCAATGGTACCCAATGGTACTCAATGGAACCCACTGCTGCCCAATGGCACCCAATGGTACTCAATGGAACCCACTGCTGCCCAATGGCACCCAATGGTACTCAATGGAACCCACTGGAACCCAATGGCACCCAATGGTACTCAATGGAACCCATTGGAACCCACTGCTGCCCAATGGCACCCAATGGTACTCAATGGCACCCATTGGAACCCAATGGTATCCAATGGCACCCAATGGTACTCAATGGCACCCACTGCTGCCCAATGGCATCCAATGGTACTCAATGGAGCCCATTGGAACCCAATGGTACTCAATGGTACTCAATGGCACCCATTGGAACCCAATGGTACCCACTGGTACTCAATGGCACCCATTGGAACCCACTGGTACTCAATGGCACCCATTGGAACCCACTGGTACTCAGTGGTGCCCACTGGAACCCACTGTCACCCAGTTGGACTCACCGTGGCCCACCAGAACCCAATGGGACCAGTCAGTACTCACTGGTGCCCACTGGAACCTACTGGTACCATTGGGAACCATGGCCACGTCCCCACTGTCACACCCCCACCCCACACCCCCACTGTCAACTCCCCACCCCACACCCATATTGTCACCCCCCATTGTCACACCCCCATTATCACCCCCGCATTGTCACCCCCCCATTATCACACTCCCATTGTCACCCCCCCATTATCACCCCCCCACTATCACCCCCCCACTGTCACCCCCCATTGTCAACCCCCATTGTCACCCCCCCATTGTCACCCCCCCACTGTCACACTCCCACCCCACCCCACACCCCCACTGTCACACCCCCTTGTCTCCCCCCACCCCCATTATCACACCCCCATTGTCACACCCCCACTGTCACACCCCCATTGTCATCTCCCCCACCCCACACCCCCATTGTCACCCCCCCATTGTCACCCCCCCATTATCACCCCCCCATTGTCACACCCCCATTATCACCCCCCCATTGTCACCCCCCCATTGTCACCCCCCCATTATCACCCCCCCATTGTCACCCCCCCATTGTCACCCCCCCATTGTCACACCCCAATTGTCACCCCCACATTGTCACCCCCCCATTGTCACACCCCAATTGTCACACCTACATTGTCACCCCCCCCATTGTCACACCCACATTGTCACACCCCCATTGTCACCCCCCCCATTGTCACACCCCAATTGTCACCCCCCCATTATCACCCCCACATTGTCACCCCCCCATTGTCACCCCCCCATTGTCACACCTACATTGTCACCTCCCCCATTGTCACACCCACATTGTCACACCCCCATTGTCACCCCCCCCATTGTCACACCCCAATTGTCACCCCCCCATTATCACCCCCCATTGTCACCCCCCCATTATCACACCCCCATTGTCAGCCCCCCCATTGTCACCCCCCCATTGTCACCCCCCCATTATTACCCCCCATTGTCACCCCCCCATTGCCACCCCCCATTGTCACCCCCCCATTGTCACACCCCCATTATCACACCCCCATTGTCACACCCCCACTGTCACACCCCCATTATCACACCCCCATTGTCACCCCCTCATTGTCACACCCCCATTGTCACCCCCTCCACCCCCATTGTCACCCCCCCATTGTCACCCCCCCATTGTCACACCCTCATTGTCACCCCCCCACTGTCACACCCCCATTGTCACCTCCCCCACCCCACACCCATATTGTCACCCCCCCACTGTCACCCCTCCATTGTCACACTCCTACCCCACCCCACACCCCCATTGTCACACCCCCTTGTCTCCCCCCACCCCCATTATCACACCCCCATTATCACACCCCCATTGTCACACCCTCATTGTCACACCACCATTGTCACACCCCCATGCCCCACCCCACACCCATATTGTCACCCCCCCATTGTCATCCCCCATTATCACCCCCCCATTATCACCCCCCCATTGTCACCCCCTCATTGTCACACCCCCATTGTCACCCCCTCCACCCCCATTGTCACCCCCCATTGTCACACCCTCATTGCCACACCCTCATTGTCACACCCCCATTGTCACCCCCCATTGTCACACCCCCATTGTCATCTCCCCCACCCCACACCCATATTGTCACCCCCCCATTATCACCCCCCCATTGTCACCCCCCCATTGTCACCCCATTGTCACACCCCCATTGTCACCCCCCCACTGTCACACTCCCACCCCACCCCACCCCCGCACTGTCACACCCCCATTGTCTCCCCCCACCCCCATTGTCACCCCCCCATTGTCCCCCCCATTGTCCCCCCCCCCCGTACCGGTGACCCCCCCCTGCAGCCCCGCCCCATAAGCGGTGACGAGTGCGGGGTCGGCGTCGTTGCTCTGCTCCCCCACGCGGACGTTGAAGGGGCTCCCGGGAACATGGCGGCCGTTGAGCCGCACCTCCACCGCGTGGACCCCCGTTCTCCAGGGGCAGGAAACCGATGGAGTACAGGTCTGTGGGGACAGCCCCATAAGTACCCCATAGCCACCCCATAGCCACCCAATAGCCACCCCATAAGTACCCCATAGCCACCCATAGCAACCCCATAACCCGATGGAGTACAGGTCTGTGGGGACAGCCCCATAAGTACCCATAGCCACCCCATAAGTACCCCATAGCCACCCCATAGCCACCCCATAGCCACCCCATAGCCACCCCATAGCAACCCCATAGCCACCCCATAGCAACCCCATAGCAACCCTATAGCCACCCCATAGCCACCCCATAGCCACCCCATAGCCACCCCATAGCCACCCCATAGCCACCCTATAGCAACCCTATAGCAACCCTATAGCCACCCCATAGCAACCCCATAGCCACCCCATAGCAACCCCATAGCAACCCCATAGCCACCCCATAGCAACCCTATAACCCGATGGAGTACAGGTCTGTGGGGACAGCCCCATAAGTACCCCATAACCACCCCATAGCCACCCCATAGCCACCCCATAGCAACCCCATAGCCACCCCATAGCCACCCCATAGCAACCCCATAGCCACCCCATAGCCACCCCATAGCAACCCCATAGCCACCCCATAGCCACCCCATAGCAACCCCATAGCCACCCCATAGCAACCCCATAGCCACCCCATAGCCACCCCATAGCAACCCTATAACCCGATGGAGTACAGGTCTGTGGGGACAGCCCCATAAGTACCCCATAGCCACCCCATAGCCACCCCATAGCAACCCCATAGCCACCCCATAGCAACCCTATAGCAACCCCATAGCCACCCCATAGCAACCCCATAGCAACCCCATAGCCACCCCATAGCAACCCTATAACCCGATGGAGTACAGGTCTGTGGGGACAGCCCCATAAGTACCCATAGCCACCCCATAGCAACCCCATAGCAACCCTATAGCCACCCCATAGCCACCCCATAGCAACCCTATAGCCACCCCATAGCCACCCCATAGCCACCCCATAGCCACCCCATAGCCACCCTATAGCAACCCTATAGCAACCCTATAGCCACCCCATAGCAACCCCATAGCCACCCCATAGCAACCCCATAGCAACCCCATAGCCACCCCATAGCAACCCTATAACCCGATGGAGTACAGGTCTGTGGGGACAGCCCCATAAGTACCCCATAACCACCCCATAGCCACCCCATAGCCACCCCATAGCAACCCCATAGCCACCCCATAGCCACCCCATAGCAACCCCATAGCCACCCCATAGCCACCCCATAGCAACCCCATAGCCACCCCATAGCAACCCCATAGCCACCCCATAGCCACCCCCATAGCCACCCTATAACCCGATGGAGTACAGGTCTGTGGGGACAGCCCCATAAGTACCCCATAGCCACCCCATAGCCACCCCATAGCAACCCCATAGCAACCCTATAACCCGATGGAGTACAGGTCTGTGGGGACAGCCCCATAAGTACCCCATAGCCACCCCATAGCCACCCCATAGCAACCCCATAGCCACCCCATAGCAACCCTATAGCAACCCCATAGCCACCCCATAGCAACCCCATAGCAACCCCATAGCCACCCCATAGCAACCCTATAACCCGATGGAGTACAGGTCTGTGGGGACAGCCCCATAAGTACCCATAGCCACCCCATAGCAACCCCATAGCAACCCTATAGCCACCCCATAGCCACCCCATAGCAACCCTATAGCCACCCCATAGCCACCCCATAGCCACCCCATAGCAACCCTATAGCCACCCCATAGCCACCCCATAGCAACCCCATAGCCACCCCATAGCAACCCTATAGCCACCCCATAGCCACCCCATAGCAACCCCATAGCAACCCTATAGCCACCCCATAGCCACCCCATAGCAACCCCATAGCAACCCCATAGCCACCCCATAGCCACCCCATAGCAACCCTATAGCAACCCCATAGTCACACCCCCATTGTCACCCCATAGCAACCCTATAACCACCCCATAGCCACCCCATAGCCACCCCATAGCAACCCTATAACCCGATGGAGTACAGGTCTGTGGGGACAGCCCCATAAGTACCCTATAGCCACCCCATAGCCACCCCATAGCAACCCCATAGCCACCCCATAGCCACCCCATAGCAACCCTATAACCCGATGGAGTACAGGTCTGTGGGGACAGCCCCATAAGTACCCATAGCCACCCCATAGCCACCCCATAGCCACCCCATAGCAACCCTATAGCCACCCCATAGCCACCCCATAGCAACCCTATAGCCACCCCATAGCAACCCTATAGCCACCCCATAGCCACCCTATAGCCACCCCATAGCAACCCCATAGCAACCCTATAGCCACCCCATAGCCACCCCATAGCCACCCCATAGCAACCCCATAGCCACCCCATAGCCACCCCATAGCAACCCTATAACCCGATGGAGTACAGGTCTGTGGGGACAGCCCCATAAGTACCCCATAGCCACCCCATAGCCACCCCATAGCAACCCCATAGCAACCCTATAACCACCCCATAGCCACCCCATAGCAACCCCATAGCCACCCCATAGCCACCCCATAGCAACCCTATAGCCACCTCATAGCAACCCTATAGCCACCCCATAGCCACCCCATAGCAACCCTATAGCCACCCCATAGCCACCCCATAGCAACCCTATAACCCGATGGAGTACAGGTCTGTGGGGACAGCCCCATAAGTACCCCATAGCCACCCCATAGCAACCCCATAGCCACCTCATAGCAACCCTATAACCCGATGGAGTACAGGTCTGTGGGGACAGCCCCATAAGTACCCCATAGCCACCCTATAGCCACCCCATAGCAACCCTATAACCCGATGGAGTACAGGTCTGTGGGGACAGCCCCATAAGTACCCCATAGCCACCCCATAGACACCCCATAGCCACCCCATAGCAACCCCATAGCCACCCCATAGCCACCCCATAGCCACCCCATAGCCACCCCATAGCAACCCTATAACCCGATGGAGTACAGGTCTGTGGGGACAGCCCCATAAGTACCCCATAGCCACCCCATAGCCACCCCATAGCAACCCCATAGCAACCCCATAGCCACCCCATAGCAACCCCATAGCAACCCCATAGCCACCCCATAGCAACCCTATAACCCGATGGAGTACAGGTCTGTGGGGACAGCCCCATAAGTACCCATAGCCACCCCATAGCCACCCCATAGCAACCCCATAGCCACCCCATAGCAACCCCATAGCCACCCCATAGCAACCCCATAGCAACCCCATAGCCACCCCATAGCAACCCTATAGCAACCCCATAGCCACCCCATAGCCACCCCATAGCAACCCCATAGCCACCCCATAGCAACCCCATAGCAACCCCATAGCCACCCCATAGCCACCCCATAGCTACCCCATAGCAACCCTATAGCCACCCCATAGCCACCCCATAGCCACCCCATAGCAACCCTATAGCCACCCCATAGCCACCCCATAGCCACCCCATAGCCACCCCATAGCAACCCTATAGCCACCCCATAGCAACCCTATAGCCACCCCATAGCAACCCCATAGCCACCCCATAGCCACCCTATAGCCACCCCATAGCCACCCCATAGCCACCCTAATGGCCACCCCATAGCCACCCCATAGCTACCCTATAGCCACCCCATAGCCACCCTATAGCCACCCCATAGCCACCCCATAGCCACCCCATAGCCACCCCATAGCAACCCTATAGCCACCCCATAGCCACCCTATAGCCACCCCATAGCCACCCCATAGCCACCCCATAGCCACCCTATAACCCCATGGAGTACAGGTCTGTGGGGACAGCCCCATAAGTACCCCATAGCCACCCCATAGCCACCCCATAGCAACCCCATAGCAACCCTATAGCCACCCCATAGCCACCCCATAGCAACACTATAACCACCCCATAGCCACCCCATAGCAACCCCATAGCAACCCTATAGCCACCCCATAGCCACCCCATAGCAACCCCATAGCCACCCGATAACCACCCCATAGCCACCCCATAGCAACCCTATAGCCACCCCATAGCAACCCTATAACCCGATGGAGTACAGGTCTGTGGGGACAGCCCCATAAGTACCCCATAGCCACCCCATAGCCACCCCATAGCAACCTCATAGCCACCCCATAGCAACCCTATAGCCACTCCATAGCAACCCCATAGCCACCCCATAGCCACCCTATAACCCCATGGAGTACAGGTCTGTGGGGACAGCCCCATAAGTACCCATAGCCACCCCATAGCCACCCCATAGCAACCCCATAGCCACCCCATAGCCACCCCATAGCAACCCTATAACCCGATGGAGTACAGGTCTGTGGGGACAGCCCCATAAGTACCCCATAGCCACCCCATAGCCACCCCATAGCAACCTCATAGCCACCCCATAGCAACCCTATAGCCACTCCATAGCAACCCCATAGCCACCCCATAGCCACCCTATAACCCCATGGAGTACAGGTCTGTGGGGACAGCCCCATAAGTACCCATAGCCACCCCATAGCCACCCCATAGCAACCCCATAGCCACCCCATAGCCACCCCATATCTACCCCATAGCAACCCTATAGCCACCCCATAGCCACCCC